>NC_030815.1:87236280-87531280 GCF_001704415.2 Capra hircus
GTTGCAGCAACCCATGTGGCTGCAAATAGCATTATTTAGTTCTTTTTTTATGACTAAGTAATATTTCATTGCATATACATGTACCACATCTTCTTTACCCATTACTCTGTCAATGGACATTTAGCTTGTGTCCATGTCTTGGTTACCATGAATAGTGCTGCTATGAACACAGCAGTGCATATATGTTTTCAAACTATTCTGTGGAGAAGACTGTTTCCAGTCCTTCTCTCCATGTAAGTAATGCTAAAGTTTTCAGGAGCAGTTGTTTCATTTAATATGGGACATGCTGGTAGAACAGATGCACAGTTTCTGTTTCAAAAGTGAATTGAGGCATTGGTAGGGAAGTTTGATGGAGTTGAAGATGCCAGGGAAGAAGTTTGTGTTGTTGTTGTTGAAAAACAGCTCTTTAGTTCCTTTAAAAACAATACTCAAGGAACTTTAAGAAAAGTTTTCATTTCATATAAACTGGATGCTTTTGCCTTTATACATTCCTTTACTGCCGGGGTCCAGCCCCGGTGGATCCAGGGAATTCGAAGGGTGGACGGCGTTGGCGTGGAAAGACTTGTTTATTTATTAATATAAGATTAGATTAGGAAACTATAGTGTAGTAAGAAGATTAAGTGGAGGAAGAGGGCTGAATAGCTTGGTTTACGCGGAAGGCCAATAAAATTCCAGACAAGGAATTTGCACCATCTACGTTGGGCCACCGGCGCCCGCTTGAATATTTAAGGGTGCCTCGCCTTAAGCTCCCTTTCGCGCGGGTCTTAACAGCCGGGGCAAGTAAGTAGACCTGGCGAGCCTCCGCGCCCCAGGTGGAGATTCAGCCTGAAGTTAAAGTAAAGAGCAGAGAGAGGGAAGGGGAGAGAAGAAGAGAGAGAGAGAGACACGAGGGGAGCCAGAGTCCCAAGAAACCAGGCCGAGAGACTAGTTCGAGAAGCTGGCCCGAGAAACTGGCCCCTGGCCCCTGGCCCCTGGTCCCATCCTTTATTGTTCAGAAGGCCTTTTATACTTTTGATAAAACATGGAGATCAATGGATAACACAAAATTATGTAGCGTTCGCAGCCCAGACTCTTTCTATACATCATTTTGTATACAAAAGGTCTCAGGTGATTTACATTATCTTCTGGCCAAGAGGCTTGTTAACACTTTTTGGCTCTCTTCCTTAATGAATGTTAATTTTGTTTCCCCTGAAGTGTTTTTCTTTAATCTGCATCTCCTTAAAGCATTAAAGTTACATCTCTATAGAACAAAGGTGCAGTGGGATATAACGAAGAAGGTACTTAACTCAAAGATCTAATGTTGCTAATACCAGGTCTACTACTTGTTTTTCTATATACCAACTATATCTAAAAATAAAGGATATGAAAATTTGGCAGCAAGCATTGACCCCAAAAATGAAACTTTTAATCAGTCTTATTCTAGATTTTGACTCCTCGGAAGCTCCTACATTCCTAGGATGTTTTAAGCTTCCTGTGCCTCCTGCGGTCAGGAGGCCTCAATCACATGCGCAGCTGTACAAGTCCTGCAGGCAGGCTAGAAAGCCATCAGAGGGGTTTTTGGATTGAAACACTCTTTCAAATGCAGAAGACTAAAGCCCTGAATTGACTTTTTCCAGAAAATGTCAGAAGAGTGGAAAAGCAGAGCACAAAAGCCGGCAGATTTTTGTTGGGGTACATGCTTAGGAATTTCCAGAGGGGTCCCTGAAGTCTGAGCACGCCTTGCGTATGTCAGCTTCCTTCCTCATGACCTTGTCACGGGCGGGATTCCTCACACTGGCTCCCGGCACTTTACTGCTCTTGAATTTTAATATTTTAACAGCCAGAAGAGTTCTAAAAAGCTCTTTTTGTTATTTAATGCAAATCCTTGAAAGGAACCCCATTGGGCTCTCCATTTTGATGGAGCACAATTCTTTCAAACTATAGCTAAATTTGCCACGGTTGGAACTGACACACAATTCACATTTAAGCTAAAAAAAAATGCATAGAACTTCAGCAAATGTCTGTTTAAAGAGTAACTGTAACTGGTAAGGATAACCAGCGTGCTTCTTGGAAAAGGTAATCATATGGGGCATGAGTGTGGAGGGAGCTGGCACCAGCCCTGGGCCATGAAAGCCTTCATTTTTGAAAGTACCCAGCACAGCACCTTGGGCTGTGAAGCAGTCCTGATCACTGTAACCCAAGAGGGTCAACTGGAAACAAAACTCTGCTACAGGTTGAAGAGATCCTCATTGGCTGCAGACTCTGCTTGTACTGATACAGGCTCCTGGGGTTTGTTCTCATTCCTGGGGGGTCACTGCAGCCCCTTGTTCTCATCCCTGGCGGTCACCACAGCATGCACCCAGTATGTGCCCTCAGCCTCTCTCATAGCAGCCAGAAATGACCTTAAACCAGGTAGGGTAGGCACTGAATGAGTAAACACTTTGTGGTGCTGAGAAATGGAATATTTCCTGTCATATCAGCAAACAAGGGTGTCACAGTCATCAGTGATTGCAGCCCTCCAATATGAGCTGATGAGCTCTTAGGGCACTGAAGAAGGAGGACAGTATCTAAAATCTAGCAGCTATCAGACTGCAGCCACTTCCTACAGTGAGTTCCAAGGGAGCTCAGGATGTGAAAAACACAAGATATTGGCCCCAGATAGTCAAGATACATATGAAATGAATGATTTCAGTGAGCCCAAACTCTTATATCTTCCCATACATAGAAAAACACTAAATTCCTTAACTTCAGATATCTGGTTTTCCTTAATTAACAATAATATTTTGATGTACAGACTATCTGCCCTCTGTTGTAAAACTTCTGTATAACCTGGCTCCTTCCCTTGCCTCCTTGGAGCAGTTCTCCCAGGGCTACCTGAGATGCTGTCTACTGGGTTTGAAGTTTCCTAAAAATTCCCACTGAACAAGACATAACTCTCAACTTTTAGGTTGTGAAAACTTTTAGGTTGACAGTGCTAGGTGCTGGCTCCTGGCAGGAAAAGTCCTGCCTGCACCCTACCACCCTCAGAGCCTAAGGTTAACTTACCTGTGAAGGTGCCCTTGGATGGGCCTCACTCTCTTGCAGCTGGCCAGTGGCTCCTTTGCTGGGTCTTCTTGGCCTCTCTCCAAATTTTTGCCAACAGAATTGATGTATTTGCATCAGCTGAGCACCACCAAGATTCTCAGCTGCTTTACTGATGCCTTTTTCTGCAAGAAGCCCAAATTGGCCACAGAAAACTGCTCCCAGATGACTACTCCAAACAGAACACAAGGCTGTTCCTCCCTGCCCTGAACCCCCACTGGCCACCTAGCCTAGTTTGCAGACATCCTCTGGTTCTTTTTCTCTATTGCTTTTTGCTTTTTTCTCTCACCCCTATTCTGTTTCTACTTTATTCTCTTCCTCTGCACACAGGGTTCTGAAGGAATACTGCCATAAACAAGTATGTCGTTTTAAAGGTTCAGTTCAGTTTAGTCGCTCAGTCATGTCCGACTCTTTGCAACCCCATGAATCGTAGCATGCCAGGCCTTCCTGTCCATCACCATCTCCCGGCGTTCACTCAAACTCACGCCCATCGAGTCAGTGACGCCATCCCGCCATCTCATCCTCTGTCGTCCCCTTTTCCTCCTGCCGTTGCTACTGCTAAGTCGCGTCAGTCGTGTCCGACTCTGTGTGACCCCACAGACGGCAGCCCGCCAGGCTCCCTCGTCCCTGGGATTCTCCAGGCAAGAACACTGGAGTGGGTTGCCATTTCCTTCTCCAATGCAGGAAAGTGAAAAATGAAAGTGAAGTCGCTCAGTCGTGTCTGACCCTCAGCGACTCCATGGACTGCAGCCTTCCAGGCTCCTCCGTCCATGGAATTTTCCAGGCAAGAGTACTGGAGTGGGGTGCCATTGTAGGTGTCATATTTATTGCTATGTTTTATAACCACATTAATATGCAAAAATTGTGAAATTATTTTCATTAGATTACTTTTTTCTTAAGATTTTTTTTTTTGATGTGGACCATTCTTAAAGTCTTAATTGAATTGTTACAATATTGTTCCTATTTTATGTTTTGTTTTTTTGGCCATGAGGATTGTGGGATCTTAGCTCCCCCACCAGCAATCAAACATGCACCCCTTTAATTGGAAAACAAAGTCTTAACTTCTGGACCACCAGGGAAGTCCCTACTTTTATTAGATTCTTAGCTCTCTCTTTTTTTAGTCACAGAGTTATTAAGCATTGTGCTACTAACCCCATTTTTCCATTTTCTCTGTTAGTTTTCCAGAGTGATCTTGCACAGGGTGGTGATTTTTAAGAGGGTGTGTGTGTGTGTGATCCCTGGAGGAGGGCATGGCAACCCACTTCAGTATTCTTGCCTGGAGAATCCCATGGACAGAGGAACCTGGCAGGCTACAGTCCATAGGGTTGCAAAGAGTCAGACATGACTGAAGCAACTTAGCCTGCATACATGTGTGTGTGATAGGCATCAGGGCAGGACTGACTGAGGACTTCCGCAATGGAACCCTTGACTCAGCCTCTGGCCCAGGGGATTCCATCACAGGGAGGATGGAAGGCCAATCAGGTTACATTAATAAATGTTTGCTAAAAATTCAATGTCTTACCTGCAGAATCCCACAGAAAACTATGAAAACAGAAATAATATCCAGCTAAGGATGGAAAGAATACTCACGAATAATAGATAGGAAATACATGTTCTAGGATTTCTGTGCAAGGAAGTTCTTTCAGATCATCAGTTCAGTTCAGTTCAGTTGCTCAGTCATGTCCGACTCTTTGCAACCCTATGAATTGCAGCACTCCAGGCCTTCCTGTCCATCACCAACTCCCGGAGTTCACTCAGACTCACATCCATCGAGTCTGTGATACCATCCAGCCATCTCATACTCTGTCGTCCCCTTCTCCTCCTGCCCCCAATCCCTCCCAGCATCAGAGTCTTTTCCAATGAGTCAACACTTTGCATGAGGTGGCCAAAGTACTGGAGGTTCAGCTTTAGCATCATTCCTTCCAAAGAAATCCCAGGGCTGATCTCCTTCAGAATGGACTGGTTGGATCTCCTTGCAGTCCAAGGGACTCTCAAGAGTCTTCTCCAACACCACAGTTCAAAAGCATCAATTCTTCAGCGCTCAGCCTTCTTCACAGTCCAACTCTCACATCCATACATGACTACTGGAAAAACCATAGCCTTGACTAGATGGACCTTAGTCGGCAAAGTAATATCTCTGCTTTTGAATATGCTGTCTAGGTTGGTCATAACTTTTCTTCCAAGGAGTAAGTGTCTTTTAATTTCATAGCTGCAGTCACCATCTGCAGTGATTTTGGAGCCCCCCCAAAATAAAGTCTGACACTGTTTCCACTGTTTCCCCATCTATTTCCCATGGAGTGATGGGACCGGATGCCATGATCTTCTTTTTCTGAATGTTGAGGTTTAAGCCAACTTTTTCACTCTCCTCTTTCACTTTCATCAAGAGGCTTTTTAGTTCCTCTTCACTCTCTGCCATGAGGGTGGTGTCATCTGCATATCTGAGGTGATTGATATTTCTCCCGGCAATCTTGATTCCAGCTTGTGTTTCAGATCATACTCGCTTGGAAGAGGACTCATTCCGGTTCCCTCTATCTTATTTGAATGTTCATGAAAGCCAGAGGGAAGGAAACCAAATGGAGAGAATGTCCAACCACAAAACAACTCCTCAGCCCTTCGGAGCGGAGAGCAGATTGTGTGTAAACTCAAGAAAGTCCCCAGGGTGAAATACACAGCAAGCTGCCACTGGCAAGAAATAAGCTTGGGCAGCCTATTGAGGACCACAATGAAAGTCATATCTTTTGAGATTCTGACTGCATAGGTATAGAAAGCATTTAATCAGAGAAAATCAAAGTTACATTTCAGGGCCTTGTAAAAACTGTATGGACCTCTAGGAATTGCAGATGGAACTATCAAGGCCAAATTAGAACAAATATGAGAGCCCTGATACCATGAAGTGCCCCACGCACTATAGCCCCCACACACATGAGTTGACACTCCTTGACATCAGACCCAGAGGATGTGAATGGCTCAGGGGTGGAATTTTCTTTGACTCTATTCAGCTCCAGCACTTCATTTGGTGCCCAGTCTTCAGTGAAACAGAATAAGTTAATCCCAGTGAAACACAGATATTATGTATAGTTTGTTTTATAGATACTAATGCTTCTTTTGTCATTCCAGTAAAGTACATTTACAAGTCCTCACTGCAAATTATAGGGTCCATCCAGTCACTCTCAATCTCCTTTTATATTTTTTAAAAACAATAGTTCCAAATATTGAAGAACCTATTTGAGATTCAGGTGCCCAGAATGAGGAGGGTTTCTTTGTATTTTCATTTTAGGAAGAAACAGCACTGTAGTGTGTGTGTGTGTTTATAGTTATGAGTGTGTGCATATTCACACAAGTACACACATAAATGTTTGGCTTTTAAAGTTGTAAAATTATACTTTTTTTTGGTGATCATTTTTTATAAAGAAAGCATTTTTAATTTTATAGTATAGGATCTTGAAAAGTACAGAACAGCAACAGCAGGCATATAGAGGCTGGCATCAAGTGAATAGACAAGAAGAGTGACTGACTGGAGGAGGGAGAAGAGGTGGGAGATGGCAGAGCTGAAGGCCTGTCAGCAATAGGAGATGGAGAGAAAGTTACAGTTTCACTCACACCTAACATTGATGCACAGGTTCTGATTCCTTGCTGGAGTCAACTCTATCTACCCTCTTAAAAAAATCGAAAGATGCCTGTGTAGCAATTCTTTTTTCCCTCATCATAAATGACATAGTAGCACTGGATAGCATTCTAAAAGGCCACTGCAACTTTTGTGTACTGTTCTACGTCTGGATCCTATGCATTAAAAACTAACTGCCTCCTCAGATAAAGAAAATCCCCTTGTCATTTCCTGTGCTGTGAATCTCTTCAGTTCTTGAGTTACTTTTTCTTCTTCTTGTACTCCCTGAATATAGTAGGGGTGCAAAGGAACTTCTCAGAAGATTTTATTCCTCCTCCAGTGTTCAGCAGATTCTTCTGTTCATTCCAAATAAATCATCAAGGGAAAACAGTGCAGGAGCCAGCTATTGATGAGGTCAGTGTATGCCTATCAATTATGGCAAAGAACTGAGAGAAGACAGGCCTCCTTGCAGCCTTCACATTCGAGTCTGCCTCCCAACTTGCTGCTCTTCCTATTACTAGAATCTTGAGCAATATAGCACACGGAGCTCAGCTCAGTGCTCTGATGACCTGGAGGAGTGGGATGGGGTGGGGAAAGGAGGTTCAAGAAGGAGGGTATATATGTATGCATATAGCCTTTGACTGTGTGGATCCCAACAAACTGTGGAAAATTCTTAACCAGATAAGAATACCAGACCACCTTACTTGTCTCCTAAGAAACTTGGATGTGGGTTAAGAAGCAACAGTTAGAATCTTACATAAAACAACTGACTGGTTCAGAATGTGGAAAGGAGGACAAGGCTGTATCTTGTCACTCTGCCTATTTAACTTATATGCAGAGTTCATCACGTGAAATGCCAGGCTGGATGAATCACAAACTGGAATCAAGATTGCCAGGAGAAATGTCAACAAGCTCAGACATGCAGATTATACTACCCTAATGGCAGGAAGTGAAGAGGGACTGAAGAGCCTCTTGATGAAGGTGAAAGAGGAGAGTGAAAAAGCTGGCTTAAAACTCAACATTCAAAAAATGAAGATCACAACATGTGGTCCCATTTCTTCATGGCAAATAGAAGGGGGAAAAGTGGAAGCAATGACAGGTTTATTTTCTTGGGTTCCAAAATCACTGTGGACATTGACTACAGCCATAAAAGATGCTTGCTCCTTGGAAGGAAAGCTATGACAAACATAGACAGCATATTAAAAATGAAAGACACCACATTGCTGACAAAGGTCTGTATAGTCAAAGCTATGGTTTTCCAGTAGTCATGTGAGAGTTGAATCATAAAGAAAGCGGAGCATCAAAGAACTGATGCTTTTGAACTGTGCTGCTGAAGAAGACTCTTGAGAATCCCATGGACTACAAGATCAAACCAGTCAATCCTAAAGGAAATTAACCCTAGATACTCACTGGAAGGACTGATGTTGAAGGTGAAGCTTCAATTCTTGGCCACCTGATGTGAAGAGAAGACACATCAGGAAAAGACCCTGATGCTAGGGAAGACGGAGGGCAGGAAGGGAAAGGAGCAACAGAGGATGTGAGGGTTGGATGGCATCAACAACTCAATGGACATGAATTTGAAAAAACTCAGGGAGATAGTAAAGGACAGGAAACCTGGCAAGCTGCAGTTCATGGGGTCACAAAGAGTTAGACAAGACTTCGTGACTGAACAAAAACAACAAATAGGTGATTCACTTCATTATACAGCAGAAACTAACACAACATTGTAAATCAACCACACTCCAATTTTAAAAAAGAAACAGGAATTCAAAGACTAGAGTGATACACCTGGAGGAGGAGGATCTTTTATGAGGCTATTAAGAAAGGAGGCACATTTGCTGACTATTTTGTGGGTGGAAATAGGGGTGGGCCATGACATTTTACGGTATTACCTTTATCAGAATCATCTCAGTCTCTGAGTAATGGGAATGATTATTTCTTTTATTTGTCTGTTTATGGGGATTTCCAAACTAGGAACAAAGAAGCAGAGTCAGCTTGTGCTGGCTGGCTAGAGGTTAGTATTAAACATTATTGAATTCTTCCTTCCTATACCATATAGCTATTAGCAGCCTAAAGTTGGCCATAGAGAATTATATCATTAAAATCTGAAAATCCTACAAATTAGTGTTTTTAAATTTTTATTTTTTCAGGAGAGAAGTGATTTACCATAACACCACTGGACCTGGACAATTGTTGTCTTTACTCTAGACCTCATGCCCTATAGGTCCTTACTCCAGCTTTCCTTCAGTCTCTTATTCCTCATGGGGTTAGGCGTTGGTGGTACTGACAGGGCATGTTCTTTCTCAGCATAGTCCTCCTATCAGTTCCCTCTGCAAGGTTCTCAGGACCCTAGAACTTTCAACCCCAATGGTACAAGCCTATTTCCTGGCCCTGCACAATCCCCTTCCCCATGCGGATCCATGAGCGTTTGTGATGCCCTTTTTCACACTAGGATGGTTTGGGATGGGGACTGTGGTGATAGACATGCTGTAAGTTTCATCTATTACTGTTGGTTGGCATGGGCAATTGGCAAACTCTGGGCAGCAAAATGACATGAGATCTGTTATCTGAGTGGTGTGCTGTGTCTGGAAGGAGCACAGTCAGCCTGCAGCATCTGTAGCCACCTCTCTCTCCTTTCAGCAGCCTTCTTCTCCATCTGAACATGCTCATCAGCTCATGCTTCCTCCTGTCAGGGACGTGATGCACCCTTGGCAACTTTTTGAAATGAAGGGTAACAATATAAACTATGAATATCTCAAAGAAACATTTGCTCTTTAGTCATAATCCATCTTGAGTCGGAGAAAAAATTCACATCTTTGAAAAACTAAGAAATGGTAGAAAGTGAAAATCATTGATAACCACAGTATCCTTACGTCAAGTCTTAGTATTTTGGTTTATTGACTCCTAGGAGGAATTTTAACATTGTCATACAAAAATGTAAGAGTATTATGAATTTGTGTAAGTTCATATTTAAAATATTTATAGAATGTATATGTATGTATGGTGTGTGCTTGTGTACATAAATGTGTGTATTGTGTGTGTCTGTATGTGTGAATATAAGATCACACTGTATTTCATACTTCTAGTAGTTTTTTAACTTTTAACTGAGGAAATCTTTTAATGGCAATAAAAATAATTACCTTTAATAACAACATAATGCACCATTATATGACTAGGCAATAGTACTTATAACCAGTTAAAATATATGCTAATTTCCTTACAACTTACATCAGTGGGTATATTTCAAATATTTCCCATGTGGAGATTAACATGATATGTTATTTTACTTGGAAAGGTTTCCCTCACCATGAATGAAGACTGTACTGCCAAGGACACTGTGGAAACATGAGTATAAGGCTGATACTTGAGGGCCAGGAGCCAGCTATTGATGAGGTCAGTGTATGCCTATCAATTATGGCAAAGAACTGAGAGAAGACAGGCCTCCTTGCAGCCTTCACATTCGAGTCTGCTTCCCAACTTGCCGCTCTTCCTATTACAAGAATCTTGAGATCAACAGAGATCCCATCATTGTGGTATCAAGTCTCATAAATTTCAGTGATTTTCAAAGCAACGGTGGTGGAGTTTTGTTGGGGGTGACCCCCTCCTGCTTCCTACCACTTCTTTTAGGGAATGGAACAGAGTCTTGGCACACTATCCCTTAAGGTTAGCTAACCTACGGTGAGATTAGTTTGCCACTTACTTTCAGATGTTACTTCCAGAAAGTTCCATGTATAAGTAAAATGAAAAACACGTGAATGTGCCAAGCCCAGTTTTCTACAGTCAACAATCTAGGACAACTCTCTACTTAATGCTTCTGAGTTTCACGTGGCTTTTGACCAATCTATTTCCTTATTTTTCTCACTTATGCAAGATTCATCAGGCGGGTGACTCACCTCTGTTTCAGGTTTTTATTTTGGTGGTGCTTGCAGTAGTCATCTATTCTCCAATTCTCCATCCTTATTTTTGTTATTCCTCGTTTATTTCTCTTTCTTTCCTCCTTCCCCCCTCCTTCCCCCTCTCTCTCCTTCCACCTTCTTCTTCTTCCCTTCTCTTTCTTACTCTTCCTTCTTAATAGAGCAGCCTGGCTAGGGTGGTTATCTTCATCACATGGATATGCATCTGTCAATTCTCAAGATGGATAATTATCTCCATGCACTTATAGTAATTCAAGGTTGTAGACATGAGCATGAATATTGTCCATGCAAAGGATTGTCCATGCAAAGGATGTATATGCAAGGGATGCACAAATCTGATTTCAGAAACAGAATAAAAATGCATGCCATTTGACAAAAACCAGAGGTAAATTAAATTTTCCAGAAAAAATACAGTACGGTTTTGTTAATTTTTGTGTTTTCTTAAGAGAGCAGTTTCCCCATACATTATGCTGCTTCCCCTGTCTCTCTACCTGGTATTTTCCCACTGTTGCTTTCTCAAGGAGTAGACTGAAGTCTTCTTCTTCAAGACAACTACTGACTTTATTGTTACTTAAGCCTCAACCACACTCCCTTTTGGAACTGGAGTCTCCTGATTGCTTGACACACACTTTCCTTTGAAGCATTTTCCTTGTTGTTTTTGTTCTTTTTTTGTTTGTTTGTTTTCTTGTTTAACTAGACTGTAAGTGTCATGAGGCATGGTGTCACCAAACTTGTACTTTCTCTTTTTATCTTCAGAACTTAAAACTCTATGATGTGTGTGATGGTTTTATTTGACTTGAAACATGTGGGAGTAGGAAACAATAAGCCCTAAAATTTTCTGAATAAATAAATGGTGGGTGCTCAATTAAAACAAAACAAAACAAAACACTGCCTGGATGAGCAGCACCTGAGCTGGCATCGTGCATCTCAAAGTCCTAGATGAGCAGCTGCCTAGCGAGGCTGTAATTACTTTGGAAGTCACTTCAAAACACATGTACAACCAACTCCATGGGAGACTTCAGTGTAACTGAGGGTTTGAAGAAAAAGGAATCTGTGTTCTGACAAAGCTCCTTGGGGGTTCTTAAATGCCAGCTCCTCTGTTTTTATTGAGAATGACTAGCTGAGTTCCTCATAGATCGTTAGACCTAGAAGGAGCTTCAGGGATCTCTCAGTGTTTCCAAAAACTGTATGTCCACATTCAAATTCTTAAACCTGGAGATTTCGATGTGGTTGATTTGTGGAGGATGTTCGATCCCTCTGTCTCAAAAACTGATTCTGGATTCTCTGTCAGGAAAGTTTAAGACACGATGACGGACCACAGCCCCATAGAAGTATTGGAAATTACACCGCGGAAGGTCAATGCGAGCCACTGAGAGAGAGTGCACGACTCCAAGAACTCCGGCATCTCAGGACTCCGCGACGATGAAGGTTGCTCTGCTGTGCCGACGTTTGCCAAGGTTTGTTGTGTCACTGTAATTACAGGGTGAACGTAGCTACGCTCCTCAGTACAAATAAAGGCGTCAGAGCCCACTCTGCAGCAATTGTCTCCCATTAGGGAAATGTTAGGTTTCTTCCAATGATGAACAGCAGTGACACAGTATATAATTCCTGTAGCCCTGATACAGTGCATCCCAAGCCAGAAACACCGCTCTCTCGTTAGCCATGTTTTGAGACAGAGAGCTTTCCTCTATCATTTGCTTAACATGAGTTTACTTCTTCCCAGAAAGCTGAACTATAATAAAAAGCCTTCTGAACTCACCTTTTCCCTAAGAGTAATTAAGTGACACTTGTATGTGAGGTTTTAAAAACTCCTTAGGCTTAAAAAAAAAAAAAAGGCCTTAGGCTTAGTAATGCTGAAAGAAAGATACATTGTTTTTTCTTTCAGAATTTTTTACCTAAATATTTAAATATTGTAAATAATTCTAGCCCTCGAGGTTCTGTAGAAATGACCTGAAAATGTTCCGTCTAAACCTTTCAGTTTATGGATAATTACAGCTCTGCAATTTCAGTAGAAGTGATCACCTACACAGAGTGCTTCCCTGCCTCTCTTCTCTTGTTTCCTGCTCACTCTCTTTTTCAGAGAATTATTATTCTCCCAAAGACACAGGCCTATTATCTTCACACAGAGGCTCACAGAAAATAGCCAATCGAAGCGTGAAGATAAGTTCCTAGTAATTTTGTTGTGTTCTTGTTTGAGTTGTGTCCAACTCTTTTGCGACCCCATGGACTGTAGCCCGCTAGGCTCCTCTGTCCATGGGATTATCCCAGCAAGAATACTGGAGTGGGTTGCCATTTCCTACTCCAGGAGATCTTCCTGACCCAGGGATTGAACCTGCCTCTCCTTTGGCAGGCAGATTCTTTACCACTGAGCCACCAGGGAAGCCCAATAGTAACTTAAGCTAGCATAAATGTGGAGAGATGAAAAGTGTTATGATCAGTTCCTAGTTTATCTTTGTTTTATGTTTATTGCTAAATATGTAGTAATTAGTTTAGAGGGTCACAGAGGAAGCTGTTGAAGGCAAAAGGGAAAAAACAGTAGGTCTCAGCATCCTTGTCACTCCATTGAGTAGCCAGCTACCCACCCTGAACCCGTTTATATAAACTATTGATTTCTGATCAATGTATATCTCATGGGCTAGTTTGGGATTTTATCTCCAGCTGAAGTCAGTTTCACAATTTCCCTCTGTGGCTCAGGATCAGATCAGGAATTGTTTGCCTCAGATTCATGGGGAGAATTATTTTGAGCTTATCTGAATTCTTGGTTTCAAAGAAGATTATATTGTGATTTAACTTGGCAAATGAGGGTTGCAGGTTGTTATTTGGAGTATAGAAAAGGTATTTTTGCTTAGATTGTTTTCCAGTCCAAGCATGGATTGTTTCCACTGTGATCAATTCAGTGAAAGAGTAATCACTTGTAAACAAAATGTCTCTTTTTATCAAATCTTTCTGAATACGGAGAGCAGTGGTCTGGTGCCTGCAGCCTTGAGGGGCTGAAGATTGCACGGGGAAAGGGTCTGGGGGCATGCAGAAATGCTGATTTTGCTGCAAACATCAGGCAGCCAGCACTAGCCCTGAAGTCTTTATTGGTCACTGGCAGGTGACCACAAGGACACTTAAGAGTACCCTGGATTTAGGATTTGGATTTTCACGACCACCTAAGGGTCAATAATGCTCCTTCAGAGAGTCTGGGGGCAGCGCCAGAGAAGTACTATTTCTACACATCACCTGTGATTGTTTCGACACACGAAGCTGCTGTGTCATGAAAACCGTTTGCACATTTTTGAGAAAATTATAGATTTCTTGTTTTATATTAAATATAAGAAATAATTTCTGCAGGAGAAAAAACTTATTTTCAAAATATTTACCGAGGGCCCTCTTATGTGTATCTTATATAACTTCTTTATTAAATAGTAACTTAACTGATTTGTATTCAGTTCTACTTTAAGATTCCTTTAAGATTATTTAATATGACTTATTATTTGCAAAAAATGAATACTTGTTAGAACAGTGCTGTCACAAAATCTAAAGAAAAATGTTTTAAAAACTAAGCAAAACAAAAATCTGTCTTCTTTTAGCAACTGATAAAACATATAATTCTGAGACCTGAGAGTTATTTAATAATGCTCATCACTCCCTCTCCCAAATACAAACACACACACACTCACACTCAAGCACAGTTTGGTTAGGCGCTTAAAAGTCTTCTAAGAACATTTCCCAAACATAGTATGCATGCATGTGCATGTATTTATGTATATGAATTATTTCCATTTATGTTCTTTTTCTGTTTCTTTATTTCCTAAAACACTGTCATATACAGCAGCATTCCAAAGAGTTGACTGACTTCTCTCTTCTTCAGTACACTCTCTGCTATAGACTGAAAGTTTTGCTTCCCCAAATTCATACATCGAAACCTAATTCCAATGTAATGGTATTCAGAGGTAGGGCCTTTAGGAGGTGATTAGGTCTTGAGGTTGGAGCCTTCATAATGGAATTAACACCCTCATAAAGAGACCCCAGGGAGCTCTCTTGCCCTGTCTGCCTCATGAGGGCACAGTGAGCAGATGTCCCTCTCTGAACCAGATGGAGAGCTCTCATCAGACACTGAATCTGGTCACTTAATCTTGGAATTGTTCTCCAGAACTGTGAGAAGTAAATTTCTGTGCCCAAATAGACTAGGAGAGTTCCTTTCCTGATGTGGGAGACAGAGTTCTCCCCTTTCCCTTTCCAGGGCCCCTCTGGCTCCTCCACTTGTATTTCCTTGTTTGACCCTCCTTCTTCTTTGGTTCTGTAAAGGTAGACTGGCCCATAGCTCAGGTGCCCAGCACTGATTCTGCTTATCATCTCCCAAGGTGAACTCATCCTTTGTAATTCTTAGAATGTCTTCTCTATGCTGACAACTTTCAAATTCACAGAAGTTATTCATGATTAATCAATTTAACATTTAAGAAAAGAAAAATTATGTTCTAAGTAATGTTCCAGGGAGGCTCCTCTTATAAATGTAGAATCTTATGGACAGACATAAACCAAATAAACTAAACTATATCAAAAATTACTGAAGTGAGAAGTGCTATACATGGGAGACAATTGTTCCCTAAAAAAAATGTAATTTGGACATTTGGTTCTAAAAAATAGGTCAGGGAAGGCTTTCTTGGGATAGTGATGAATGATTTTCAATTTACAGGATGAAATTGAATTAATTCAGAAATAGGGGAATAAATGGGCCACTCTGACACTGGGGAAATGTCATCTATGTAAGCCCAGTGGACTGGAAGACTCAAAGAAGGTCAGTGGGACCAGGAAATTGTGTTGTAACATGTAGCTGGAGAGGAATGCAAGGCGGGCCCTGGATGGTCTGGTTGCCTATTGTTACATTAAGGACTGTATCCCCGGAAAAGTAGTAGAGAGCTATGGGACATTTTGATGAGAATGACAGAAGGGTAGGGAAATTGATGGAATATGGTTTACATTACAGAAAGCTTAGTATGAAAGACATACTATACCAGAGCACCCATACATCATGGTAGACCAGTTAGTTGGACCAAGGTAAAAGTGATGGTAGACAAAAGTAAATGAAATGTTAGTCGCTAAGTCAGGTTTGACTCTTTGCAATCCCATGGACTGTAGCCTGCTAGGCTCCATGGAATTTCCCAGGCAAGAATACTGGAGTAGGTTGTTGTTCCCTTCTCCAGGGGATCTTCCTGACCCAGGGACTGAATCCATGTCTCCCACATTGCAGGCAGATTCTTCACTATCAGAGCCACTAGGAAAGTAGATAAAAGTAGAGTGAAGTCTCTCAGTCATGTCCGACTCTTTGCAACCCTGTGGACTGTAGCCCACCAGGCTCCTCCGTCCATGAGATTCTCCAGGCAAGAGTACTGGAGTGGGTTGCCATTTCCTTCTCCAGGGGATAGAACCTAAGTCTCCCGCATTTCAGGCAGACACTTTAATCTCTGAGCCACCAGGGAAGCCCAAGATAAAAGTAAGGTGTTGCCAATTCCTGTCCCCTCTGCCTGAAAGTCCCAACCAGACCATCACACGACCATCTCTTCTCATTGTTAGAATCTTGGTTGCAACAGCTTCAACTTCAAAAAAGCTTCCCATGACTACACTCTAAATTGTTGCTCTCTCTCTCACTCTCTTCATACCATGTTACGTGAGCCTTAGTTTTGAATTTCTTTGATTCACAGCATTATATAAAATTTCAACATGTTTTTCTGGGTATTTCTTTTCCCTAAAGTAGACTATCTAGGAGGGCAGAAGCCTTTTCTTTTTCATGGCCCACTGTATTCCTGCTGAACAAATGACACCTGGGGAGGCAACCAATACTAGGAATGGATAAATTGATGAATGAATGAGTGAATAAGTGAATTAATATTTGTAGCTGATGGCAAAATCAGGATTGATTAAAGTGTGGGAACGCTGCTTTACACAGCCAGAATAATGTGGGGTTTTGACAAACACAGTGTTCCAATTTCAACTGACTTGCTGAACAAGAACGGGGAAGAGAGATGAGACATGCATTTTGCCACTTTCCCACTGTGTTTCTATTCTGGGCTTGCCAGGGCAGCCCACTGGAAATAATCTATGGTAAATCCTCTGTGTTCTCCAGGAGGCAAGGCCCCAGAAGCCTCTGGATTCTGAAATATCTCACTTTGCAGATTAAATCATGCAGCCTGCAGAGAGTCCTGTTGTCTCAGGCAAGTGCCTTCTGAAAGTAAAACAGGGAAGAAGAACTCAAGCAGAGCTCGTGGGAAGAAAAATGCTCTGCTGCCCTGTGATGTGAGAGAAACAAAACACATCATGTCATGGACAAATGAAAACATAGAGTTATTTTGATTTTCCCTCAGGCAATATCCAACAAATGAATTTTCCTTTTTCTTTTCTCTCCTCAACAGTCATGCTACCTCAAGGAACACAATAAATCCTGCTCCCTTTTGGCAAGATTTGCCTCCTTTAAGAGACTGCACTGTCCTCAAACACATTAGAAATTTTTTCTGACATTGTTTGTGAGAACTTCTCTCTATTGTTATTAGAAATTGTCTCTAAATTTAAAAAATGAGTATCCAATGAAACATTGACGTTTCATTAGTCTGAAAGCAAAATCTTTAAAGTGGTCTTTTATTCAATTGCACAAGAGAGAAAAAAAATGAACTTATTAATAGGCAAACTAATCAATGGTTGAAAAGATATAAATAGTGGTCCTGCTGGTAGGATAGAGGTGGCTGGAATTGACTGGGAAGGGGCACAATGGAATCCTCTGGAAGGATGCAAAGTTCTATATGGTGGTAGGGATTTGGGTTATACAGGTGCATGCATTTGTCAAAACGTGAAATGGTCTTCTTCAGATTTGAACTTTTAACCACAAATAATATAAAACAGATAGCAAATATTGAACTCAAGGTGATGATCTGCATGCTGAAGTATTTCAGAGTGAAAGAAAATTATGTCTGTAGGTTATTTTGAAATGCATCAAAAATGTTAATTCATATGGATGGATGAAGAGAGTGAATAGAAGGAAGGAGGGATGAATAGATAAGCACACAAGCAGGTATAGAAAAATGTAGAACCTGGGTGGTGGTCATGTAAATGTTCACCTTCTCATTCTTTCAATATTTCTGTGTTTGAACATTTTCAAAATATAATAAACTGAAAGGAAAAAGACAAACAAGTTAGAATTGTGTCAAATAACTCTTTCTTGTTCATCTCTTTTTTCTTAGAAATGTAGAATGATGATCAGTCTTCTTGCTTTAGGGTGTGGACTTAGACACTTAATGTGTAATCCCAAGTGAAATTGAATGCTGACATAGACAGGATCCGAATATTATTGTAAAGAGATATTAACATGCCCTAGTCTGCAGCAGCACAAGTGAACCAGTGCTGCCGTGTTTACTAGTGTAATCTTGCCTTACTTCCTGACTATGTATTTATCCTCACTCTGGGCTCCAAAATCACTGCAGATGGTGACTGAAGCCATGAAATTAAAAGACGCTTACTCCTTGGAAGAAAAATTATGACCAACCTAGACTGCATATTCAAAAGCAGAGACATTACTTAGCCAACTAAGATCCGTCTAGTCAAGGCTATGGTTTTCCCACTAGTCATGTATGGATGTGAGAGTTGGACTGTGAAGAAGGCTGAGCACCGAAGAATTGATGCTTTTGAACTGTGGTGTTGGAGAAGACTCTTGAGAGTCCCTTGGACTGCAAGGAGATCCAACCAGTCCATTCTGAAGGAGATCAGCCCTGGGATTTCTTTGGGAGGAATGATGCTAAAGCTGAAACTCCAGTACTTTGGCCACCTCATGTGAAGAGTTGACTCATTGGAAAAGACTCTGATGCTGGGAGAGAGTGGGAGCAGGAGGAGAAGGGGACGACCGAGGATGAGATGGCTGGATGGCATCACTGACTCGATGGACATGAGTCTGAGTGAACTCTGGGAGTTGGTGATGGACAGGGAGGCCTGGCGTGCTGCAATTCATGGGGTTGCAAAGAGTCAGACATGACTGAGCGACTGAACTGAACTGAACTGAACTTAAATGCAAACTCTGTGGCAATGGTCTTAATATTCTGATCCAATGTTTTATTTTAGTGAAGATAGATTCCCAAGAGTAATGCAAATCTGGCTATTCAAAGAAACACTTTTGAATATCTTCAATTTTATAGGTTCACTTATATAATACAACAGTATCACATTTACTATCAGGGGTAGTGAAACTTCTCAGCTGCAGAGCATATGTTAGCAAAGATGTTTATATATATGCAAACAATACTATTGAGACATTCAAATGCATAAAAATAGTTTGTATTTATAATTTTATATTTGTAACCTTGATTGGCCTAGAATAACCCTAAAAATCAACTTTTTCTCCACTCTTTTTACTATGATTAGGATCTTATCGGAAATAAAGTATCTTACCCTCAGAAACTCAAGTTTTCTCTGTAAATGATTTCAGCCACAGTGTGGACAAAGTGAAATTCAGGCTTCCTTTAATCTGAAAAAGGGAGAAGGTGTGGCTGGTTGTTGCAGAGTTCTTGGTTTCAGAATTCTTTGTTCTTGCAGCCATCCACATAGGTCGGATCACAATATCCCTATAAACCTTGAACAAGACAAATGTTATTCTCTGTTCTACAACTTTTTCTCTCTGCATGAATGGAAGAGTATTATACCCTTAAAGTCAGACCCTTGAGCATGAGCTATCCTGTATATTTCAGGCTATAGGTAAAATTATTAACTTGAAGCAAAAGCAAGAGAATACAAATGTTAAATTAAAATAAGCAGATATAATATGGTGTCAGATTTGTTCTTCCCTATTACATGATAAGGTATACCTTGTTCTCTGCATTGAGTTCTTCATGAAAGCCCTCAGTCTTCTGTCTTCTGTTCCCACCAAATGCTTGCACTCCGTATCCAAAATGCACCCACTTTTTCTGGATAGGCCTGAGTAGAGCAAAACCCAAGAAGATTTTCCTACAATATCTGTGCTGAGCTAGATTTCTTTCTAGGAGTTGTAAGTAAAGTCATCCATTGTAGTGAATGCAGTGTCTTGATTTCAAGTCTAGCTTTGAGGACAGCATATTAAGGTTTACTATTTCCAAGGAATTCCTGGCCTGAATCATCTTGACAGGTGGTTTTTGTGAGCAATGCCTTCTTCCAAATACAACAGGTGCAGGGGGTCAGATTTGTTTTGTTTTTATTTGCTTTCTTTCTTTTTAAATAAATATCGTCTATCTATAATTTTATTAAAAAAATAAAAAACCTATACCTCAGTTATCCTCAAAATCAATCCTTCTGTTTTCCAAATTGATCAGCATTTTGGCTGACCTCAGGAAGTACTCTTTATTTCCATAAATATTTTAGGGGTCTGCTGCAATACTCTGTATAGTATTCCATTATTATCAGGAACTTCTCTGGGCAGGGTCTTATGACTATGAATATGGATTATGCCCATCTCTCTTCAACACTTATCTTTGTCCATGCTATCTCCCAGTGTATGGCAACAGGGATTGGCTCAGGGTGAGAGGATCCATAGCTTCCGGGGAAAGTTCTAGTTCTGGACTGCGCTTTGTAATGGGGAAGAACAAATCTGACCCCTTATTAGATCTGTTTCTTTTACTTTAACCTTTGTATTTTATTGCTTTAGCATTCAGTTAAGAATGTTGTGAATTACCTGAAATATACAGAATAGGTATATCATAACCTATAATATAGGTTATAATTCTCAAGGGTATATTATAACACTTTTCCATTCATATAGAGATAAAAGTTACAGAACAGAGAATAATATTTGTCTTGGAGGTTTACAGAAATACCGTGACCTAGCCTATGTGTACAGCTGCAAGAACAGAGACTTCTGATGCCAAGACGTTTGCAACCACTAACCCTGCTCCTCCCTCATCTTGTCTTTAAAAATGGTTTGCTGAAACCCTTTGGGGAATTGAGGGTTTTGTGGGGTATGAGCCACCCATTCTCCTTGCATGGCCAAGCAATGCCCAACCCCAATGTTTTGCTTTGTTTGGCCTCACTGTGCACTAGGCACATGAACTTGCATTTTGTAACATTGTTGACCAAGGTGCCCTTTCACAGCCCAGCAATATCCACATTACCATTAGTGAGAATTTCCATGAAGCACTTCAACTCCGTCTTACAAGTGCTCCTTCTCTGCTTCTGGGCCCTCTGTAGAACTGATGAACCTATTTTATGAAAAATATCAGCTCTATCAGAGAGGTCCCCAGCTAGCAGTGACTTTTGCTCTTCCATATCCTTACAATAGACAGCAGTGGTTCTCAAAGTGGGGTCCACTGACGCACATCATTGGCATTATCTGAACCCTATTAGGAAATCAAATCCGTTGGCTTTACCTCAGACCTGCTGAGTTGGAAACTTCATGGGTGCTGGGGGGTCCAGCAAGTGTGTTTTCATAAGCCCTCTGGGTGGTTCTGCTGCAGAGCGAAGTTCAAACCACTACTGTATACAATACACATTTGCCTTCTATGCTGGATTCACAAGTCAGTTCTCCAAGTGACAAGCTACTTCCCTACTAATAAAGAGGCAAGCTCATTGGCTTCTTCTACCCTCTCCCATGTGAATCAGAGTAAGTGGCATCCCCCTTTGTTCAGAGCCTGGCTGCCAAACCTCGGATGCTTGAAAGGAAGCTCTGTCACCAACCAGTGCCCTTAAATATATCAGCAACAGACTTTCCTGTCTGCTATTTTTATTCTGCAAAACGATGGCATGGATCCATGGGTGAATACCACCCTAAAGTCTAGGATACACTAAATGCACAGGATATTGGTGTGCTGTGTGCCTTTGATTTAGAGTCTGACAATCCACATACATCATGCTTTAAATGTATCCTACCTTAAGTGCCCAACCGAGATGGTGTTCTAGATTTTTGACATGATTATCCATCTTGGCCTGCAAACTTCTAGGAGGCTCCTTGCAGCACTGGTGGTTGTGTCAGTATCCAAGGATGAACCATAGTTTATAGCTTTCTTTCAGTGCCTCCTTTCATTTCTCAGAAGCTCACAGAGCTTGAAACTTCTGCTGATTTATCTCCCTAAGGGGCATTGGGCTGAAAAATCACAAACAGCCCGCACTGAAGTGGCTTCCCTCATCAGGTTGTACTCACACAAGTGCTTATATCAGAAGAATAATAGCCAGTTGGTACCTTGGGCTACAGGAGACTTGAAGACACGGACAGCCAGAGGCACTTGACTTCAGTTGGTGCATGCACCAGAATGGAGGCTCTGGCTTCTCAGAGGTTACAGGATCACACAACTCACTTTGATATAGTAACACTATATCCAAGCCATTGGGTGCATACCTAAAGCACCCCAATGGTAAGTCTGCAAAGAAGTGAGGATCACTAACCAACTGAAAATTGGTAGCAGCTTGCTGCTACTGCTAAGTCACTTCAGTCATGTCCGACTCTGTGCGACCCCATAGACAGTAGCCCACCAGGCTCCTCTGTCCATGGGATTTTCCAGGCAAGTATACTGGAGTGGGTTGCCATTGCCTTCTCCCTCCATCAAAGTATGCTTGGGCCATACACTAGGATCATGAGGGGCGCCCTCAATACATTGGCCTGTAGCTGCCAAGTGGCCGTGAATATGGAGAATGTTTCCTGGACACTCTATACCCTCATCAATTCATACTCTAGAAATGAGAAAAAGTGAAAGTGAAAGTTGCTCAGTCATGTTCAACTCCTTGCAACCCAATGGACTGTATGGTTCATGGAATTCTCCAGGCCAGAATACTGGATTTGGTATCCTATCCCTTCTCCAGGGCATTTCACAACCCAGGGATAGAACCCAGGTCCCCCGCATTACAAGCAGATTCTTTACCAGCTGAGCTACCAGGAAAGCCCAGAAATGAGAACCATCATGCAACGAATAGTTGTTTCATCCCTAATCTTTAGCAAAAGTTCCCCATGGCTCTGGAGAATGCTTCCTGACCTGCCAGCCTCTAAATCCTTTCGCTATCTTGTATTCAGTTTCCCCTCCAACTTCTCCTCCTTCCCAAACATCCAAGTGCATTCCACATAAGTAGCCTGAGCTGCTGGTACTTGGTGGCATGGAACAAGGCTACCTCCCTGACCTGTCACCTGACCATGGTTTGGGAGCAGCCACCACAGAATCCAGTGAAGGCCTGAGAGCTTCCATCAGCTCTTCCAGGGTACAGCTAACCATGGAATTTTCTTTCAACATTGCTTTCTTTAAGCCTTCTCTATAGGTCTCTGGGGGATTAGAGGCCACTGTTCCAGGGCTTCTTCCTCATGGAATTTCGTTGGAAATTGACCCAGTAAACTCATATCAAGCGTAGTCCAAGCTCCTTTGCCCAGCTGTGCAAACACGTTCCCCAGCATCACTTTACCCAGCACATCTGGCGGAGACTCACATCTGTCAACTATGAATTGGCACTTGCCAAGGGCATTTGCCATCTGACTCTGTGAGAACTGGAGCCTGTGCTGCTTCAGTTGTAGACCTCGGACACATCCTGTAGGAAGTTCAGAGTGGAGGACATGAATGAGGCACTCCATGCTCCAGGAAAACTGGCAGAATCAGTCTTCAGATAGATATTTTCAGGAACTGACTTTATTAGCCCAATACTTGCATCTCCTCATATCTAGAAAAGCACTAAATCCCTTCAAGGTGATAGTAGAAATCCTTTTGTAAAGGTAAGTGCTTGATTGCATGAACCCCCCCCACCACACACCACACCCCACCCCACCACCCCCACCCCCCCCCCCCCCGCCCCCCGCTTCACTAAAACCACATATATTGACTTTCCCCCATACCTCTTTGGAGCAGTTTCTCAGAGCTACTGAGGTGCTGTCTTCCAGGCTGTAGACCTCATTTTGCCCCCAATAAATCTTAACTCATAACTCTCATGCCGTGTAATTTTTAAGTCAACACATCTTTCTCCTATCCTCTCCCCACACTCCCCAATTCTTCCCCAAGGGAAAATTCAAGCCCCATTATTTTTTTCTTGGTGCATCAGTAGGGCATTATTGTTGCTTTTCTTGACATCCTTACCCAGCTCTGTGGACCATTCCTTGGTCGGGGAGCAGAGAGCAACACATTGCCATTCAGTAGTCCTGGATGAAAACCTGGCACTTCCCTGAAACATAGAGCCTAATGCCAGCACAGAGTTCAGGGACTTCAGAGGAGAGAGACCACTGCCTCAACACAGATAACTTCAGACACAGTCAGTCTTTCTGCTGTTCCCTCAATTAACCTTTGCTTAGTAGCAGGGGTTTATTTTTATTATCTTGGCTTTTTTTCATTATCATGCAGAAAGCTCACCTCTCTGCCTTGAGTTTTATTGCAAGAGAACTCCCTCTTTTAATTATCTTTTGCTGTGCAAGGCAGGGTGGGTGGGCTTTCCTATCACACAGTGAACACATTTTTAACAATGGGAGACTGATGCTCAGTCAAAAGGCCATTAAGATAATTATGCCCTCCAGGCCAGGGTCATGGAGCTGTTGCAAAGATTCACAAGTTCCTTGGGAATTTCCTTAATAAAAGATGATGTATTTTTGACCTGAGGAAGCAGCAGAGAATGTATCCCTTTGGCACTTGCATGATTTAGGACAGGAAAGGAGATTCAGGTTATAGGTATCTGCACAGCTCAACTTCTGCCTGATAAATGAGTTTCAGTCAAATTAATTACCATGACTTGGAGTACAAGAGTGAGATAAGCTACATTTTAGTGATAATTAAGTGAGAGGAATTTTACCACCTTACAAATCAGATATTAGGAAGGCCAGAGCAGAGCTTGCTGAATCCTGAAACACGTGAACAGACATCTAAGGAAAGAAGGATTTTCTCGCAGCTGAAAAGGAGAGCAAGGTTGAGGGTCCCTGGATTTCTAATGATGTGAAAGTAGAGCTCTCGTGTAGTATGTGATCCCACTCTAGGTAGAAATTTTTATTAGACTCAGTAGATAATGAAATTTCATTCTACAATTTACACGTATATACACACACATATGCATACATGCATGTATGACACATATACCACACATGAGCACACACACACACCATCCATGCTTAGAGTCTGCATAAAGGAAAATCATATGTAAGCAATACTACACAAGAAGATTAACTTCTCGGGAAAAGGACGATTTGAAAGTTAAGCTTGAAGGATAAGCTTTCTCTACCGATTTGTGGAGCCCTACATCAAGATCACAGGCGTGGAGCCTTATACCAAGGTCACAGGATAAAAATCTCTGGAACTGACCAACTCCCACAGCAATTGCTGCCATGAGCCTCAGGATCTAAACTGGCCAGTTTCTTGACCCCATATTAGGTAAAATACTCAACGTATTATCCACCCTATAGCATCCTAACCAATCACCTAATGCCACCATTCCAGTAGGAATTTTCTTTCTTGAGGCTATAAAAATTGGCCATTAGCCTGTGAAAGTGTTCAACTCTCCCCTGAGCCAACCCCCCTGTTCTAACTGCATCCTCCAATCTAATAAACTTTATTCCCCTGTCATTTTGCCTCATGTTTGGAAATTCCTTTCCAACATGTGCACAGATCACAACACAGTTTTACAGTGGTTTTCTTCCCTCCTATGGATGCAGTCAGCATCTTACTTTGAATATCAATTAAACTGAAACCATACATTTTAAAATCATAAGGAAAGAAAAAGAACATTTGCCTTATCTTTTTAGCTGGGGCCTTGATAATTAGATTGACAAAGGAAGATGAAAGAGTGAAAAGCAAACAGAATTTATGAATGTGTGCATTGCACTTAGATGTGAGCACTCAGTGATGAGTAACTCAAAGGACTGATTCGAACTTGGACTTACATAAAAGAACATATTTGTACAGATATGAAAAGACACAGGAAAAGGGTATCCAGCTTTTAGGGGTGGCAGATATAGAAAAGTAAATATATGAGGGGAATAATGAAACAAAACAGTTGTTTGTTTAGTTTTGTCACCTGGAGTCCTCTCCTGCTCTCTCTGAGCTATTAAGATTCTCTGATGAAGTAAATCTCTAAGCCTGGTTTTGTGCAAATGGTGAGTAGGGCAGAGACATGTGGTGTCTGCTGTTTCTCAATTGTCTCCAGCTCCAGATAACCCTTATGCCAAAGTGAAGCATTTCAGAATGGCATGTTCTGATCTCCTATGAAATTTAAGATTTGCCTTTAACGTGGAAGTGTGCTCATTTCCTGCAAGATTCAGGGGGAGTGAGAAGTATAAGCAGTAAATTTGTTATCAAATCCAAGCTCACTCTGCTTGCTTCACAAGAGGCCACTAAATCAAGGGGACAAGGTGTTGAGGCAAAGTACGACTATTCAGAAAGCCAGCTGACCAAGAAGATGGCAGACTAATGTCTCAAAGTAACCATCTTGTCTGGATCTGGATGCCAGATTCTTTTATAGAGTCAGAGAGAAAGAGAAGCAGTGAGAACGCAAGTCAAAAGGCAGAAAACAGAGGGAGAGTCAGAGAGAAAGGTAAGTACAAAGGGTCTTCAGTCTAGCAAAACATCTCTGGGAAGGGTCAGCCTTTAGAAGGGATATGTTACTCTCTTCTGTTCATAGGTGGGCAGGGTCAAATTATCTCTCTATGAGTTGAACAAAGGCACTTTAGTTTGCAGTCAGGCAGAGGGGTCTTTTGAAGCAGACCATTATGTATGACTGTAATAACAAATGCAATGGAAACCAAGTCAAAGAAACTTCCAACATGGAGTCAGAATTGGCTTCTTTTCTACAACAAATCCACTTTTCATTTAGCCTGCTCTTCCTGGGGCAGAGGCACTCTGGGTAGGATAGGAACAGAGCAAACCTGCTGGGGTGTTCTCTACTGCCCTTGGGTTTAGTTATTGTGTCATTTTAGTTGAATTCACAAACAATTCAAATATGATTCTACTATATTGACTGGTGGCATATCCTGGCAATTTGGGGAACTCTATTAATATTTTTATATCAGACTGGACCCAGTGAAGTTCTACTTTACAGCTTCTGGACATGAAATTAAATTTTAGAGACTACAGGAGTGTTGGCTTATAGCATTTTGCAATATTGCTTTCAAATTGCTTTTCAAATGTGTATAACATATTGAGCAGGTAACTCAACTCACAATCTAGGGAAAAAAAAAGAGAGAGAGAGAGAGAGAATTCTGATTCAACACTTCTGAGTGAAACATTTGTCCAAGAGTTCTTCAAAGGCAGGTTTGCATTTGTGATTCCATATTGCCTGTCTTCTTTATTCATCACAGGACTTCAGTGGGGGTCTTTGAAATGCAGGCACTGGCAGTCAGAAAGTTTACATTCCAAGCAACATCTTAGAGGCTCAAAATAGAGACTCAGAAGAACCTCAGAGGTTGATTTTCTCCATAGCATCTTTAGGTTTTTAATTACCTCAGTGTCTGATCAGGAAAAATGAACTGCAGTGATGATCTTCTCTTTACATTTCCAAAGCACATGAGGCATCATCTTGCTAGATTTCATTGAAATTATATCTGAGAAGCTCCTCTTCAGGGTTTCCTGAATCAAAGCAGAATGGTAGTGAGCTGTGTGTTCTTCATCTAAGCAGTGATGCTCTGAGGACTTGAAAGGCCCATTGTTACAAAGTATGAAACTCCAGGGGTGCTGGATGTTATGGAGGCTCTGTAGCTTCCTTGAAAAGGAGGCCACTGAATTCCATGACGATCTATAGATTAACTAACACATTGTGCTTTGGATCTAAATTTTATACTTAGCTAACCCAACTAAGTTAACAGAACTGAGTAAGCACTCTCATTATCACACTAATCTGGACACCCACCTTTCAGTCCTTTTTGTCTAGGGCAGCCCTGGCCTTACATCAGCCCTCCATATACAGGGACTCTGGAACAGGCGGAAACCCCAGTGATCCCCTGGGGATGCAGAGGAAGGCTACTGTATTTTCAATAAACCACGCATTCTGTGGTTTAATGCAGGAACTAGAACAGGGGAAGTGGATGTTTTCCATCAAAAAAACAAACAAACAACAATAACAAAAAACCTAGTTTATTAGTCACATACATCTCTGAACAAATGCTGAGAAATTGGAGGCATCAATTTGACTTTAAATATCTATTCTATTTTCCTCAAGTATCTGCTCCATATTTCTAGCACATATCAAGGCTTTGAAATTGCCTTGAGGATTTTGGCCTGAAAGAGAGGCAGCCGTTGGCAGCCTATCTCGTACATAAGCCTCAGCTGCAGAGGAGATAATGCATGCAAGACATTCTGAATGGGCAAGGGAGAGAGAGATCAGCTGAGAAGCAGAGATGGGCCTAGGAATTCTACAATATCGAGCATTTACAATTTCTTCTGCATCTCTTGGGAGAGAAGGTGAGATCCTAGAGATGCTATGGTGGTCTCAGGGGGTCAGGAGCACTAAGAATGGGGCTCCCAGGCTCAGCAAAGAGCCCTCTTTATAACAGCTGTATTGCTTCTCATCCTGTTCACAGCGCCAATTGTCTTGCTGTTCACACTGTCTGCACTGGTCACTGAACTCAAGTTAGACAAGGCATGAGTTAAGTGGCTGAAAGAAGTCGCGAGGAGCCATAGGAACTGCAGATGCATTTATCCTCTTCTGGCTGGTACAGCAGCCGTAGCAGCAGACATGACATAACACAACATAACTGCACACAACCTCTCTCCTTGTTGACTCAGCAAACATAACAGTATTCTCTCCCGGTTGACACAGCAGCCTTTAACAGCAGACATGCTATATTCTCTCCGCTACTGGCTGATCAATAGACACAGCTGTGATGCAGCAATAATTCCCACTGTTTTTTGGGTGGAGCTCACATACCCATACCACACAAAGTAGTGGTGACCAAGTGAGTACCTCGTGACCTGCATGCACAGGGCTGTAAATGATCTCAGCTGTCACATAGTCATTATTTACACACATGGAGCCAGAGAGCCTAAACACCCCATATAGGCTAATTTGCTCTCTCCTTAGAGTGGCCCACAAAAAAGAGTTCTGGTTTCAATTGTCTGCTGAAAAGCTTTCATAATGCTGATGCCAGAGGCAACTAAGTTACGTTGGCATTTAGATGCTCTTTCCTCATTTGCAGGGACTGAGGAAGGCATCAGGATTCTAAGCCCCATGGAAAGGTAGTAATCACTATGAAGGTAGATTTTCATCAGATACATGGGGACTGATGTAATTGATGAAAAGAAGAGGTGAGTTGTGTGAATTAGAAGCTGAGAATCATGCCTGCCTCACCATTTTGTAAGAACCACTCTTTTTGGAAGTCGATTCACTTTAATCTCTCCATTTCCAAAGGTTCTCCCCTTAGCTTCAGCACTAGGGTTGCCTTCTGGTGGATGTTATCAAATATTTTGTAGCATTATTTTATTCTCTTTCTAAATCGGTCAGCTGTTAAATTGCCCTTCCATTAGAAACAAAACCAAAAAGTTAAGACCCAGGAAGGAGTCTGTTTAAAATAACCTAAAGCCTATTTGATGTTGCAATAGCCTAGAGCTTTTGGGGCACCAAGGGTGTACAGCCTGCATCTTTGATTTTGCAAAAGATTACTGGATTCTATAAAGTGCCTCAGCTTAATCTTTTATTCTTTGATAAATGTATACATGAAGGAAACTGTTAAATGATAAGGTGACTGTTGAGTGACAGAGCTTCTTACCTCCTAACAGGGAAGGCAGAAGAGTCATAGGGATAAGGAAGGATGTGGAAGATATGTCCCCTGCACATGAAGCAGGGAAGTGAAATACCACTTAAATAAAGAGAGGAGAAAACCATATACAATACCCTATGTTCTCATTTTGAAACAACCAACATAATCACTGTATTTTGTTTTAAAAAAAAAACTAGAGCCAGGCAGTAGTTAGAGTGACAAAAACAGATTTCATTCAGGAACTATTGCAAAAGTGGAAAAAAGAACTTAGTATAGCCCAGGATCAGCCCTGGGATTTCTTTGGAAGCAATGATGCTAAAGCTGAAACTCCAGTATTTTGGCCACCGCATGCGAACAGTTGACTCATTGGAAAAGGCTCTGATGCTGGGAGGGATTGGGGGCAGGAGGAGAAGGGGAGGACAGAGGATGAGATGGCTGGATGGCATCACTGACTCGATGGACGTGAGTCTGAGTGAACCCTGGGAGATGGTGATGGACAGGGAGGCCTGGCGTGCTGTCATGGGGTTGTAAAGAGTCGGACACGACTGAGACTGAACTGAACTGAATTGATAGCCCAGGATGGGGAGTGGTCATTAGATGAAACATTACTAACAGAAACAGCAGGAGTTCGGGGCTCTGGTTAAGTAAACCTAAGATAATTTTTCTGGAAGGAATGTCGATAGCTTAGAGATCAAAGGAGGAGATGAGGAATTTGATCAGATGTCAATGATGATCAGATTTGGTGTCTGGGTGAAAGATTCTCCATAAACTGACTTGGCAACTTTTTAGCCTAACTGGGCAATGCAGGCCAGGCAAGGATGGATGCCAAGGTCAAGGCCTAGGGGATGCAGAGGAACTTGATTAAAGTTTTGAAAAGGAGATTCTTTGCCAATTTATTTTGTTAGTAGACAATGAGGGTCTCTCATTGACCAAACTCTACTCAGCATCCCTGAACTCTTTTTCAGCTAAGCATAACTTTTGGATTATGTGCATCATCCAATTTTAGTGAGAATCATCTGTTTAACTAGAATCCTCCCATCCTCATATCTGATCACTCTCAATGTCTAATGAGGTCCCTCATCCCTCACCATGTCCCAGGTAATGTTCACTCACCCTGGCCTGTCCACAGCAAGCATCCTCTTAGGTCAGGTTATCCCTGAACCCCACTTACCTCTGATGCTCTTAGTAATTTTCTATTCACCAATTCCCTCCATGCTCCTTGGTTATAAATCCCCACTTTTCCTTATTGTATTTGGAGTTGATTCCAACCTGTCTCCCTCACTGCAAGACCCTATTGCAGTGGTCTTTGCACCCATTGTGACATCCCCATCACTTTGAATGAAGTCTTCCTTGTCATGTTATAACAAACGTCATTGAAATCTGTTTCCTTTAAAAGACTACAGATGTTATCTCTGGCTAATTGCAAAATGGGTACAGAAGTATCACAGAATGTACAAAGGGTGTACATCATCATTACAGAATGAACCACAATCTGGAAATCCAAGCTCTGAACATGGACAGGGCACAGGGCAATTCCAGGGGTCCGAGTGGCAGGTGCCAACAACTTGGTTATCTTCTTAGAGTTCATTTGACAAAATCCATAAACAACAATTTTTTGTCCTGGCATCAATCCATTCAGGTTTCAAATTTCCAGGATGCCATTTCACTAGGCTAGCTGAGGGAAGTGACTCAACTCTTTGCTAAGAGAGCATAGAACGACTTAATTTACAGTTTCCAGACAACACACATTAAGGAAAAGGTGATGGAACACTGTTTTCCAAAAGATGATGGGACACTGTTCTTGGGAATTGGGTGAAGGGACTTTGTGGCAAGTCAAGGATCCAGGTTCCTGAACTCTCAGATAGCTGTTTACAGTGCAGATGATAAGATCAATTTATGAGCTACACTTACTTGATACATGTACATTACTGGCTTTTGTTAATTTCACTTCACCCCGCCCTTTATAATTTGTAAAAGAGGATCATTGGTAGAGCCTTAAAGAAACACACTTGAGTTTAAATCTCCACTTCTCATATACTAATTTTTGTGAGCTTGGGCAAGTTAGTTAGAAACTTGGAAAATCAGTTTCTTCTTATATGTAACATGTGTTGATGTAACCCTACCCCAGAGTCTTGGGGATTAAATGTGGGAAGATATATACATTGCTTAGGACAATGCCTGGCACATGATATCCAGTCAATATATATGAAAGTCACTGTTTTTCCCCTCTAAAGTAACTGTTTGTCACCTATGAGTTTTAGTCCTTCAAACTTCATCATCATAAATATTTTAATCATCACTACTAAATGATACTTTTGAATTTTCAAATTTCTGATTGCCTCAGGAATATCATGTGGCAAATGTCTGTTTGAATCAGGATAAACATAGGATGAATACATCATGATTGGTGTCCTTTAATTCTAATTATAGATTTCCCCCATGCTGATCTCTCTTTATTTTTTGTTTGTTTGCTTTTTGTGTTTTATAATAAACTGTCCCACTAAGTAATTTAAAAGCATGCTATTAAAAGACAAAGGCTTGAATCACTGTCCTGTAGAATTTTTCATAATATGCATTTTGCTGATTGCTTCATGTGGTATGTATACTATTTCTTATTAATCATTCATTGGATTTAGAGTTGATCATGCTCAAAATTAATTTGTTATGTAATTTCTTAGCTCCATGCCTGGTAAAGGACTAGCTCTATGCATGGTAAAAGTAAAATCCATGGCCAATTCAATAGCAAAGAACATCTCTAGGCCCAGATTCTTGTCTTAAAAGAGCGTTTTCAAAGAAAAGAAGACAGAAAATCAAAGAGATTCTGTGGTAATATGGGCAGCACTGGAAATAAGTTTTTTAATCTTCCCAAATTCCCAAGTAAGAAGAGGCAGAAAAATTGGATAGTAAAACTTGATAGGAAAACTACAATCTATGGACAACATTTACAATGAAAGTACATAACCAGGTGTTTGTTCTGAAGGTCCTCAAACCATAAACAGCTACAATACCTAGATGTTTCTATGTCCATGCAGAAGAAAGCCAAGGGAAGCAGTAGAACATCTGACTGCCTTGCAGATAGAAGGACCCAGTAGAGTCTGCAGGTACTCACTGCAAAGTGCAGCGGGTAAACTTGAGAACAATTCTGAGAGGAGGTGGCATCCATCATTACTAAATAAAGAGAAATAAAGACTCACATTTAACCACAGAGTACTAAGAGGAAAAATGAAATAAAAAAGTAATGAGTAAAGATGTAAAAAAAAAAAAAAGATTGAGAAGTGACACTGTTGAATTTGGACAAATGAGATCCAACACAGAAATAATAGGAATCCTTAAAGGAGGAACCAAAGTGAGAGAAACAAATAATTAAAACTATAATTTAATAAATTTTTCTTAGGTTAAAATAAAATGATTTAAATCTATATTTTGAAACACTATAATTATCAATATTTGTATCTGCAAATATTGATCCAAAATGACCAACGTAAAGATATTTCTAGTAAAATGACTGAACTTAAAAAGCATCTAGGTAAAAAGAGTCTATGATTTGTAAGAAAAGTAAATTAGGCTATCATCAGACTTGTTGACAACAATGCCAGAAGAAACACAAACTAGCATATTAAAGATAATAAGGGAAAAAAGAGCATAATTAATCTACAAGAACACAGGGAATATATTTCTGAGGACTCTACTAGAAAAAGAGCCCCAGAAAACCAAACTATTTAGAGAGCAATTAATAGTGGTGAACATTAAATGTTTAATTACCTATAGAGGAATAAATGGAGAAGGCAATGGCACCCCCACTCCAGTACTCTTGCCTGGAAAATCCCATGGGCGGAGGAGCCTGGTGGGCTGTAGTCCATGGGGTCGCTAAGAGTCGGACACGACTTAGCGACTTCACTTTCACTTTTCACTTTCATGCATTGGAGAAGGAAATGGTGACCCACTCCAGTGTTCTTGCCTGGAGAATCCCAGGGACGGGGGAGCCTGGTGGGCCGCCATCTATGGGGTTGCACAGAGTTGGATACGACTGAAGCAACTTAGCAGCAGCAGCAGAAGAATAAATGAGGATTAAAAGTGAGTATTTAGGTATATAATAGGTATGTCATCTGACAATGTAGATCTGATATGACCATTTTAAAAATTATTGAAAAAGGAGATACATATTTTTAAAAAATCAACTGTTTCCAGTAATTAGTAATTATAATCAATAGCGGTAGACAACATTGTTATTCTGAGTTTATGGTTCATGTAATATGAAGTAGCAAATTAGCAATTATGAGATATTCTAATTCTATTACTTCCTGTGTTTTGAATACCAGACTTTCACGGTGGAAGAAAGGAAATTCAGACATACTGTAATGAAGGTAAAGTGAAATCCAGTAGTCCTAAATCTAAATTGGAAATACCAATATGAACTCACAAATTGCTTTAACTATTTCTAGATGTAATTACAGCACATTACATATTCAAATATATTTAAATCCTTGAATTCATAATCATATTATGAAATATAATTGATGATTCCCTGAGGATGGTGAAGAATCAATTTGCTAGGTTGGAAACTGGGAAATAGATTTAGCGTTTATCTTTCCTAATGAGCTGTACTGCTGGTTAAGTAAAGAAAAAATGAGAGGAAACATACCTTAATGATGTTCATATACATTGTGATGAAATGAAATGCCATCACTGACAACATGGTAGTCTTATTCAAAAGATTCGACTCTAAGTTTAATTGAACCTCTGATACAGTTGCCACTTTCCAAGAAATATACAGGACAAAGAGACACCCTAACCTGGATTTTGAGTTTGAATCAATGAAATCCAAGCTGCAAGAGACTACAGATCAAGTGGCCTGAGTTTTTCAATGGATAAATTGTAAGAATAAGAAAAATTGTGTTTTAAAAAAAGACAGCGTATAGGAAATCTAATAAATAAACTGAGCTGTAGTATCTTGGGATAGAGATCTAACTGATAAAGCTATAAACAGTCACAACAGTTATGCAATGTCTATCCATTTTGAAGTTCAAGTCCTCTTTTCCGTGGCCAGTGTGAGTTGGCTCCTAGCCGTCTTGACATGACCCTAGTAATTGACAGCTTTCTTGCATTCTGATATGAAAAAATGTTTCAGGCTTAACTTGTACATTTCCTGCCCTAGTCTTGGAATCAGCCATGTCTCCATAAGGCCCTGGTCCTTTGGGTTGACAATGCTATTTCAAGATAACAGTCCAGGGGATGGGTTTGAGAACATTTCTATGAATAAAGCTAAGATTTTTGTTTATGAGGTAAAATGTATCTCGAATTCATACTTTCAATTCAAATTCAGGACTATAACGTTTTGTTTTGTATAGTCTCTTCTGTCTGATGTTTGTGTCTATTTTCTCCCATACTGAGTACCTTATCAAGACCAGTTTAGATGATGGCACATGTGTGCTAAGTTGCTTCACTCATGTCTGACTCCTCGCGACCCTATGGACTGTAGCTGGCCAGGCTCCACTATCCATGGGATTCTCTAGGCAAGAATATTGGAGTGGATTGTCATGTCCTCCTCCAGGGGATGTTCCTGACCCAGGGATTGAAAACGAGTATCCTGCATCTCCTGCATTACAGGCAGATTCTTTACCACTGAGCCCTTAGATGATGGGGAGCCTTATCCAGTAGAGAAGAGGACAGCAGAATGTGCAGGTTAGAGACACAGGCTTTGGATTCAGCCTGATTGGGTTCAAATACGCTGGGTGTTATCCACACCCGTTATAAAATTAAGTATAAAAAAATGAAAATATCTTTATCATAGTATGGTTATGAAGATTAAAATTAACCTGGAAAGTAATGCCTCTTTTGAGGGAGAGTCTTGGGCTTAATAGAAGCACCCAATCTTGCTTGGCTTGGATGGCTCTTTTCACTTCAAAACATGCTACCAGTGATTTCCTAGCAAATAGGCAACCTTGGGTTAATTGTCTACTTCTGATGAGGTAGGATGGGATAAATCTTATATAAATAAAATAAAAGATAACTTTCATCATTTTCTTTTAAAAATGTGAACATGAATAACTATTGAATGTAAAAGTGAAGCAGGAGGTCAGGGCTGAAAAGAAAAATAATAGAGGAATTCATTGATGGTCCACTGGTTAAGAATCCGCCTTTCAAGACAGGGTACATAGGTTTGATCCCTGATGAGGGAAATAAAATCCCACATGTCTCAAGGAAACTATTAGCCTGAAAGCTCTAGAGACCATGGGCCACAACTAGAGAGAGAAACTGGTACACCACAATGAAGAGCCTGTATGCCACATGAAAGATTCCTGCATGCCTCAACCAAGACCTGATACAGTCAAATAAACAAATACTTAAAGAAAAGAAAATAATACAAAGAAGTTAAACTTTAAACAAGCAAAATGTTGTGATTTGAGTTTTCACTCTGTTAAATAATTAACCTCACCCAACCTCTGTCTCCATCTTTCTCCTGCATATAACATGCTCATAATGTTCTATTTTCTGGTAGGCGTTTCCCTAGATGGTGGCATGTCAGTGTCAAACCCTGTTGAGAAAAACAGCCCTTAGTTCTACATGTCGGCTAGTAGGCCAGGTAGACTTTATAACAGGTTAGAAGTAGAGCCACTGCCCTGTGTACTTCCCATTCACAGGAGAGCAGTTGAGTGTGTGGAGAGACCCAGAACCATTGTCCTCCACCCAACCATGCCCACAGGGAGTCATACTCTCCTGGGAGGAGAGTAATGGTCTTGCAGCAACCCCAAGAAACTGTTAGGGCTAAGTTTTTCTTCATGGCTTTATTCACTTCTAGGAGGCAAGCGCAAACTTAGCCACAATCTTCAAGTTGCTGTGCTCCCTAGCACGAGGGTGGTTTATATTTTGGAGAGCGGAGAGCATGACACTGGGTGTTGCTTGACCAAGATAGTAATAAACAGGTAATCAGAAGCTACATTGTTTTTTGTGTCTTCGTTTTAAGGAGCATCATTCACAGTGTCTCTCAATGGTTCTCAATCCCAAAATGTTATTTCTGCCCAGAGAGTACATGGTGAGATTTCTGGCTTTCACAAAAAGCATCATACATACTAGGAGGATGCTAACCATCCTGGAAGCAGGGAAACATGCTAAGGATGGAATAAAGTCCCTCTAAAGGAAGAATTATGCCACCCCAAATGTCCCCAAGGCAAAATTGAAATGTAAAAAAAATTTGAATTTCTTTCAGTTACTTGACACAAGCCTTAATCTTTTAATGTTCTTTCCCGCTGTGAGTTTTTCTTAAATCCCAAAGGACCTTATATGTGTATCAGAATGCTTCATTTTAGGCAGATCAGAAGGACTGCACTAAAGCAGACATTAGTGCACGGGAAGCAAAATAAGCTTGGTGCTTCTCCTGTCAATCGGCTTAGATCTCCAGGGGAAGAATGAATTTTTTCCTCTTCCATATTCATTTCAAAAATCTTCAATGGACAGAAGCAGTTTTCAGAAATTATCTTGTCATGACACAAATTTATGTTAGAAATCTGCAAATAAGTAATATCCATAGTAACCATGTTTAGCACAAATTGATTAGTTACTACCTTTGTATGGAAAGCAGCAATGATAATGGAATGATTATCATTAATGATTTAATTGCTTTTCGTATTGAGATATCAAATATTAAAATTTTTAAATCTAGTTTTGTGAAGATGAATCCTTTTATATTTGGTTTCTACGGTTAATATTTTCCAAATTATAATGATACCTTTACTTCTCTTCCTGCTATTCTTATATGTTTACGATCTTTTCATCAGTATGTTGTGAATTTTAAAGAGTGTATAGGTATATAATAATATACCAAGGAGATGGAGAATTGTATACATTTGGTTTATAACACATTGGTCTTTCAAATAATTTTTAAGCTTAGAAGTAGTATTGCGTTGTAAACACCTGCTCCTTTTGGAGCAGTTACTGATCCATAGCACCAACCTATATTATAGAATTTGAGTTGTGAAAGGACTGTGTGAGGCCATTTTTGATATTTGGGTAGAGTATAAGCTTTCAGAGAAACTGGCATAGCCATTCCAGGGAGAAGGAATCAAATGAAGCTTTGGGGACCTTTGGTGTACCATATCTCCTGGTAGCCCCACTTCCTCTAGAATCTGATCTTTCCCAGGGACTTGCTTTAATCACTAGACTGTGCCAGTTCCAAGTCTAAATCTACTACTTAGCATGCTGAAGCTACTGCTTTTGCATTCTGGCTAAAGTCAGTCACTATTTATGAAATCTTACTTCCTGAGACGACCGTGCTGTGAGAAAGTCCAAGCAGAACACACGAAGAGGCCACATTCAAGAGAATCAGGAAGCCAACTGACAGCACCAAGGAACCAGCTGTGGGATCCTGGTAGAGCAGTGCCCACCAGTCTGCAGCACGGCCGACTGCCTCAGCTGGTGCCATATGAAGCAGAGACCTACCTCCTTCATGCTCTGTTCAGGCTTCAGATCCACAGAATTGAAAGCAAACCCAATGGCTATTGTTTTAAGCTATTAAATTCCGTGAGTACTTTGTTACGCAGCAATAGATAACTAATACAACTTAGAGCATATGAGACATTCAGTGAACAGTAAATGCTTGTGTTTGGCTTGAAAGACTTCCTGATGGGCAGGACAGCTTGATATGCAGAGAAAATTAAGAATGTGGACATTAGCCTGCATATATATATATATATAGGAGGTAAAGAGTGCTTCTAGATGTTTCTACAAATCCTTTAGGTGAAAGGTGGCACATTCTTATACAACTAGAAGCTGACCATGAGGAGTATCCATCAGCAAATGCCAGCAAAACCGCAAGTGGTCTTGGGGATATGTCACAGCTGACGCTCTCCTTGGAGACCCTCTCAGCACAGCAGGACCACTCCCAGGTCTCTGTGGACAAGGCTGTAAATATGAGGGGAAATAATCTCAGGCTTGCCAGACAGGAGTCACAGGCACCAATTTCTGGTATTTTATGACAAAGGGGGTGCTGAGGGACTGTGTACTTGATATATGTCATCTCAAGAAGACAAGCAATTGTCAGACACATGCTAAGGTGCAAACAGGAATCTCAGGGGGAGAACAATGTCCCTTGAGTTTTCTTTTGCTAAAGGATACACAATTTGAGAATTGGCAGTAAGAGAAATTGGAGAGTAACTTTTGTAGTTCCACAGGGAATATAGTGTTCGCAAACAATGTCATTACACCAAGAGGCTCTTTCTGTGAGATGGATCAGATCACAGGTGATACTCTGCCATTAGGACAAAACAAATGTGTCCTTCCGCATCTATGAAGTTCTGTGCATGTGTGCATGTATTTGTGTGTGTCTAAATCACATGGGTGTAAATTAAGGGACGATGCTGTCTTTAATATAAATCCTGCTCTGCTCTACCAATTGCCTATCTTGTTAATCCAAATATTACAGAGACAACTTGCTTGCAGAGAAGAAGGTTTAGGGCAGCTCCCCATGTCAAACCACTCAGCTTCTGAGGAAAATTTAAATCTTAAAGTGAAGCCTTTTTTGAAAAACTGAGTTTTCAATCTCAAGATGGAAATGACTAGAATTCCTATGTTTCCTGATGACCAAACTACTAGAACACAGAGGGGAGCTTTTACTAGCAGGTCATCAGGACTGGGTCATAGAAAATCAAGCCTGTAGCAAGAACCCAGCCCAGAAGCTTAATTTTATCCAGATTGTGGGAACAAATATCAGTGACTGTTCATTCAAAAAATTCTGCCTCTACTAACTCATTACTTGATGCACTATATGTACATTCATATTTAGAAAATTAAAAAATCATAGACCAAGAGAATCCAAGCCAATTTCAGTGTATTTATGACATCTCAGGGAAAGAGAGGCAGATTGGATAAGTTCACAAACTTTTTAATTTAGGGAGGATTTCTCAAATGTCTCAAATTCTATTACTGAGAGTCTGAACTTTGTGTAATGCTGGTATTACAGTACCTTACTGCATTACTACCTTAGTATGGACCACAGCCTTGTCTAACTCAATGAAACTAAGCCATGCCATGTAGGGCCACCCAAGACGGGTGGGTCATGGTGGAGAGGTCTGACAGAATGCGGTCCACTGGAGAAGGGAATGGCAAACCACTTCAGTATTCTTGCCTTGAGAACCCCATGAACAGTATGAAAAGACAAAATGATAGGATACTGAACGAGGAACTCCTCAGGTTGGTAGGTGCCCAAATTGCTACTGGAGATCGGTAGAGATATAACTCCAGAAAGAAAGAAGGGATGGATGGAGCCAAAGCAAAAACAATACCCAGCTGTGGATGTGACTGGTGATAGAAGCAAGGTCCGACGCTGTAAAGAGCAATATTGCAAAGGAACCTGGAATGTTAGGTCCATGAACCAAGGCAAATTGGAAGTGGTCAAACAAGAGATGGCAAGAGTGAACGTCGACATTCTAGGAATCAGCGAACTAAAATGGACTGGAATGGGTGAATTTAACTCAGATGACCATTATATCTACTACTGTGGGCAGGAATCCCTTAGAAGAAATGGAGTAGCCATCATGGTCAACAAAAGAATCCAAAATGCAGTACTTGGATGCAATTTCAAAAATGACAGACTGATCTCTGTTCGTTTCCAAGGCAAACCATTCAATATCACAGTAATCCAAGTCTATGCCCCAACCAGTAACGCTGAAGAAGCTGAAGTTGAACAGTTCTATGAAGACCTACAAGACCTTTTAGAACTAACACCCCCAAAAGATGTCCTTTTTATTCTAGGGGCCTGGAATGCAAAAGTAGGAAGTCAAGAAACACCTGGGGTAACAGGCAAATTTGGCCTTGGAATACAGAATGAAGCAGGGCAAAGGCTAATAGAGTTTTGCCAAAAGAACGCACTGGTCATAGCAATGTTTATTAGTTAAATATAAATGCATAAAATAGTATTATACACATTTAAAAAATCATTCTAAACTTTATTTTCTCAGCAAGAGTAAAATAATTTAAAAATTAAATTAATTTCTTAAAAATATAGCAAAATGAATTTCTCATTTGATATGAGAGGATAACTTTGAATTCTCTTTCAGACATTACCAATTGTTTCTTATTTTCACCACTTGACATAATAATGGTGGATTAAATAATAGTTTTAGAAGAAAATTATAAAATCTAAACATTTTTATTGAATTCTCAATGCCCTCAAAGCCAAAGTGGCATATAAGATTGCTGAGATCAAACAAACACGGTCCACAGAAGAGACAAGGGGCACAGGCTGAGTCTTGTACCGTGTGACTCATATGGAACAGGTGATGGAAAATCTCCCACTTATGGGCATCTATTTGCCGCAGCCTTGTAACCTGACTTTGCATATGTTTTGGATCAGTGCCATGAAGTTAATGTCAGCATTGCTGTGTGTTATCCAAGAAAACCCAATGATAGAAATGAAATATTAAGGAATAAGATTTTACTGGGCAAGCCTGGCTTCAAAGGGCCACAAATCATTGTAATATCTAATAATTTCTCCCTCAAAATAAACAAGCTTTCAGTCCTTTAGGAGTAGTATTGCCTCTCTTGAAAACGCATGCTGTAGTCATATCTGCATTATTAAAGTGTTTGAATTGCCACTTCTATTTATCAAAAATGATAATACTTCTTTGGGTCAAAAGAAAGATTACTTAAATGCTGAATATTTTTCCTATCCCCTAAAAAAAAAATAAACAGCTATTTGATTGGTTAACTCAAAAAACTGATCTTGGATGCAGTCTCCGTTTGAATTATAATTTATTGATCAAAAAATAAATCCTCACGTTTATTTTGACGTTAACTCCTGTTCCCTAGGAATCTTGGACCATCACATTGAACCATTTCCCTCCTGAACTACCCTCCTTCAAGTACAATATCTCTTAGAACTCTCAGTCTTCCAACCCTAAGGTCACTTATTCTCTCAACCCTTTTGTTTGAATGCCTTGGGCAGCCACATTTCCTCTCTAGCTTGCATGCCTTACTTAAAGCACTTGAACTCATCTCTCGCCAGAACCCTTAGTACTCTCAGTACCTTGTTTTTCCACAGCCATCAATTCTACAAATCCTACTCGATATTAGTGTTGTCATCTGTTGTCTCACAGCAGCTGAGTCCTATAAAAAAGTCCACAGATTTGCTGATGGACGCTATTCTTAATTTGGAGTTTCTACATTTGCCTGGGCCTGAAACCACTATTCAGTCCTGTCACCTGAGTGAAATTAAAACTTACCATTATAAAAACATCCAATTAAAAATGGACACATGTATGAACTTATTTTATCTTGACTAAAATCTGTGAGATAGATGCCATTTTGTCTGTATTTTACGAAGACTGGGGCACAGACAGGTTAATTGATTTACCCCAAGCGACACAGCAAGTAAATGTCTGAGCAAGATTAGAATACAGGCATCCTGATCCTAAAGTTGTGCACTTAACTGCATTGACTATTTAGGAACTATTTGCTAAACTTTTAGGTAAGTAGAGCAACCTATACAGCAATTTATTCCTCAGAGGATTTATGGTCATCCATTGCTTAGAAAGCAGTGGAAAACTGACAAGAAGAATTAGGGCTTTTGAGTTCTGCTGGGTTTGATCCCTATCTTTTTTCCCTTTTTTTTAAAAAAAAAAAAAAACTATTTTTGACTTTTAAAAGTCTTACCTTTTCATAGGACCCATATTTTGTAGAGAAGTTTTGGAAAATGAAAACAGTGAAAGACTGTGAAAAGATATTCAGCCCAAATGTTCCACCTAAATAAGGTCAGAAAGCCGCCTCTGACATATTCTTTCCTATTAGGAGATTAAAAGAGAGAACAGAGGATTCTGGTTAGGATACAAACTTCTTGTGAGAACAGAGGGAGACTCTTCCTTCACCTGTTTCTTAGGACTCTTCGGTTTCTGATTTTAGAGAAATTTGCATCCACACCAGTGCTATAAAGTATCATCTAGGGTTTCTTTTTATTTTCTTTTCAAATAATGAATTGGAGGCTTCCAAGAGAGTTGTTGTTACTTTGATAAATTGCCCTACATGTTGCCATATATAAAGAAAGAGTGTTTGACTAAACTGTGAATAAATTTTCACCATTATTCAAAAAGAGTATCCTGACTAAAGAAAAGTAACTAGTGGAAAATCCAAGACTCTCTGCTGGTCAACCAACAGCAGATTGAAGGTCTGGTCCCCATACTGAGTACAGATCAAAGAACAGTTTTATTTGAGAATATCATCCCATGGCAAAGTCAAATAAGTTTCCATCTGTTTTCAAATACTATTTCAAAAAAGTAGTTCAGAGTAAATGCTTCAGCTATCAGTGGCTGCCCAGGTGTGAGACTTCTGCAAAGTTAGGTGAGTCTGATTGATTAGTGATTTAACGAACTCTAATACAACAGTGTTACGATGGTAGCTCAGAAGGTAAAGAATCTGCCTGCATTGCAGGAGACCTGGGTTTGATCCCTGGGTCAGGAAGATCCCCTGGGGAAGAGAATGACAACCCACTCCAGTATTCTCGCCTGGAGAATTCCACGGATGGACCATGGGATCGCAAAGAGACGACTGAGTGACTCACAATACAACTAGATTAACAGACTTTCTCCTACTGTACTGCCTTCCTTCCGACCTCCAGATGAATCCATAAGTCTGCTACATGTATAATACATTTTAGCCATATGGAGACATACATAGTTTTTATAAATGCAAGTACACATACATATATACATGTTATAAACATGTATATACTACCTAAAGCCAGACTGAAAAAGTAGCACTGCACAGCACCCTCGAGTTCATGCCCAGTGCCAAAGATGACAGTGAGACCAGCCTGAAATGCCTCAGTCCGTTTCCCAGCAGTAGAGTGTTGACAGAGTCAGGGCACATCTAGCAGGACCATGGCTGTTCAGCGACCTGCCTAAACAAAAAAGGCAACTTTGCCTATTTGAGAATTTACCTGCATGGATTGGTGTTCCTGGACCTTCAGAGTTATGGCAGTGATGTGCAAGGCAAAGAAGTTGAGTCTTCTGAACAAAGTAGAAGAAAGAATGAAAGAACTCAGTCAAGACAGTATTGAGTGGCTAAAGCAATTCCCACCCAGTTAGAGGAGGGGCCATCAACGCAGAATAATCCTCTGTGGATGGCTGCCTGGTTGAATACGACACATATAAAGGGGTGTATGATGAAGACCTTATCAGAACATTGGAATTTTACACTCAAAACAATTTGGAACCATTGTCTTCTTCAATGGTGATGCTAGTAAGTATTCCATCCCTACTCCAATCATGTAACAAACTAACAATATGTTTGATTATGCTTTTTTGACAGATACCACAGTTGTGGATTTCTCCAGGTTTGTCCATGTTTTGTTCAGTTCAGTCACTCAGTCATGTCCGACTATTTGCGACCCCATGAATCACAGCACGCCAGGCCTCCCTGTCCATCACCAACTCCCGGAGTTCACTCAGACTCATGTCCATCGAGTCAGTGATGCCATCCAGCCATCTCATCCTCTGTTGTCCCCTTCTCCTGCCCCCAATCCCTCCCAGCATCAGAGTCTTTTCCAATGAGTCAACTCTTTGCATGAGGTGGCCAAAGTACTGGAGTTTCAGCTTTAGCATCAGTCCTTCTAAAGAAATTCCAGGGCCGATCTCCTTCAGAATGGACTGATTGGATCTCCTTGCAGTCCAAGGGACTCTCAAGAGTCTTCTCCAACACCACAGTTCAAAAGCATCAATTCTTTGGCGCTCAGCCTTCTTCACAGTCCAACTCTCACATCCATACATGACTACTGGAAAAACCATAGCCTTGATTAGACGGACCTTAGTCAGCAAAGTAATGTCTCTGCTTTTGAATATGCTATCTAAGTTATTTTGAGAAAACCATTTATATTGGATTAACTGTGGCTTGTCTGGGCTTTTGTGTTTTATAGTAGAGACATAAAAACTTCTTGATGCTCTTTTTCTTTTCTTAGTTTTCTTTGAGATTAGTATTTGAATTGTAATTCAAAAGAAAATGTAATTGCATGTTTTTTTGTAATTGTTTGCTTTTTTAAAATGTTTGAAGTATTTTCAATTTACAGTGTTGCATTGGTTTCTGCTGTGCAGCAATGTGATTCAATTATACACATATATAAAATATTTATTTTCTTTATTTACCTTCTCTCCCATTATAGATTATTACAGAATATTGAATATATTTCCCTGTTCTATACAGTAGGTCCTTATTGCTTATATTAATTGCTTATATTTTAAGAAGTCTCATTGTTATGGAAAATTTCAAACCCAAGTAGACAAAACAGTATGATGAACCCACATAGACTCACCACTGAATGTCAACAATGATCAACTCCTGACCAATCTTATTTCCTCTTTACTGTGGCTCCATTTTATTCCTCTCTAGTCTTCTGAACTAGTCAAGTCTATAGTTTTTCCTGTGGTCATGTATGGATGTGAAAGTTGGACTGTGAAGAAGGCTGAGCGCCAAAGAATTGATGCTTTTGAACTGCAGTGTTGGAGAAGAGTCTTGAGAGCCCCTTAGACTGCAAGGAGATCCAACCAGTCCATTCTGAAGGAGATCAGCCCTGGGATTTCTTTGGAGGGAATGATGCTGAAGCTGAAGCTCCAGTACTTTGGCCACCTCATGTGAAGAGTTGACTCACTGGAAAAGACTCTGATGCTGGGAGGGATTAGGGGCAGGAGAAGGGGACAACCAAGGATGAGATGTCTGGATGGCATCACTGACTCGATGGACATGAGTCTGAATGAACTCCGGGGGATGGTGATGGACAGGGAGGCCTGGCGTGCTGCGATTCATGGGCTCGCAGAGTCGGACACGACTGAGCGACTGAACTGAACTGAACTGAACTGAACTGTTTCTTCTGAACTAACTCTGTGGTCATATTTCATCTGGAAACATAGTAGTTGCTTTCTAATTATCAAATCAAAACAGGCTAACGACTGAATTTTTTTCCCAGTAAGTATATGTGTGTATAACTATGTAGGTAAATATTATGCTGGGTGTTAGATGAATGGCTTCCCAGGTGGCTCAGTGGTAAAGAATTTGCCTGCCAATGCAGGAGACGCAGAAGACCTGGGTTCATTCCCTGGGTCAGAAAGATCCCCTGGAGGAGGAAATGGCAACCCACTCCAGTATTCTTGCCCAAAGAATCCCATAGACAGAGGAGTCTGGTGGTCTAAAGTCCAAAGGGTCACAAAGAGTTGGGCACAACTGAGCATGAGCATGGACAAAATATATAAATATATGGAGATACATATATACATATATTCTTTTTTGGATCCTTTTCCCTTACAAGTTACTGCAAAATACTGAGTATAGTTTCCTATGCTATACAATAGGTTCTTGTTCGTTACCTAGCTCATATATGCTAGTATATACATGTTAATCCCACATTCCTAGTTTATCCTCCTCTTTCTCTGTTGGTAACTGTAAGTTTGCTTTCTATGTTTGTAGGTCTATTTCTATTTGTAAATAAGCTCATTTTTTTTTAATTTTTTAAATTTATTTTATTTTATTTTATTTTATTTTTTATTTATTTTTTTAAGATTTAAAATGTTTTATTTTTTATTTTTATTTTTTTAAAATTTTAAAATCTTTAATTCTTACATGCGTTCCCAAACATGAACCCCCCTCCCACCTCCCTACCCATAACATCTCTCTGGGTCATCCCCATGCACCAGCTCCAAGCATGCTGTATCCTGCATCAGACATAGACTGGCGATTCAATTCTTACATGATAGTATACATGTTCGAATGTCATTCTCCCAAATCATCCCACCCTCTCCCTCTCCCTCTGAGTCCAAAGTCCATTATACACATCTGTGTCTCTTTCCCTGTCTTGCATACAGGGTTGTCATTGCCATCTTCCTAAATTCCATATATATGTGTTAGTATACTGTATTGGTGTTTTTCTTTCTGGCTTACTTCACTCTGTATAATTGGCTCCAGTTTCATCCATCTCATCAGAACTGATTCAAATGAATTCTTTTTAACGGCTGAGTAATACTCCATTGTGTATATGTACCACAGCTTTCTTATCCATTCATCTGCTGATGGACATCTAGGTTGTTTCCATGTCCTAGCTATTATAAACAGTGCTGCAATGAACATTGGGGTACATGTGTCTCTTTCAATTCTGGTTTCCTCGGTGTGTATGCCCAGAAGTGGGATTGCTGGGTCATAAGGTAGTTCTATTTGCAATTTTTTAAGGAATCTCCACACTGTTCTCCATAGTGGCTGTACTAGTTTGCATTCCCACCAACAGTGTAGGAGGGTTCCCTTTTCTCCACACCCTTTCCAGCATTTATTGCTTGCAGATTTTTGGATCGCAGCCATTCTGACTGGTGTGAAGTGGTACCTCATTGTGGTTTTGATTTGCATTTCTCTAATAATGAGTGATGTTGAGCATCTTTTCATGTGTTTGTTAGCCATCCGTATGTCTTCTTTGGAGAAATGTCTATTTAGTTCTTTGGCCCATTTTTTGATTGGGTCATTTATTTTTCTGGAATTGAGCTGCAGAAGTTGTTTGTATATTTTTGAGATTAGTTGTTTGTCAGTTGCTTCATTTGCTATTATTTTCTCCTATTCAGAAGGCTGTCTTTTCACCTTGCTTATATTTTCCTTTGTTGTGCAGAAGCTTTTAATTTTAATTAGATCCCATTTGTTTATTTTTGCTTTTATTTCCAGAATTCTGGGAGGTGGATCATAGAGGATCCTGCTGTGATTTATGTCGGAGAGTGTTTTGCCTATGTTCTCCTCTAGGAGTTTTATAGTTTCTGGTCTTACATTTAGATCTTTAATCCATTTTGAGTTTATTTTTGTGTGGGGTGTTAGAAAGTGATCTAGTTTCATTCTTTTACAAGTGGTTGACCAGTTTTCCCAGCACCACTTGTTAAAGAGATTGTCTTTACTCCATTGTATATTCTTACCTCCTTTGTCAAAGATAAGGTGTCCATAGGTGTGTGGATTTATCTCTGGGCTTTCTATTTTGTTCCATTGATCTATAAGTCTGTCTTTGTGCCAGTACCATACTGTCTTGATGACTGTGGCTTTGTAGTAGAGCCTGAAGTCAGGCAAGTTGATTCCTCCAGTTCCATTCTTCTTTCTCAAGATTGCTTTGGCTATTCGAGGTTTTTTGTATTTATTTTAAAATCTTTAATTCTTACATGCATTCCCAAACATGAACCCCCCTCCCACCTCCCTCCCCACAACATCTCTCTGGGTCATCCCCATGCACCAGCCCCAAATTCATTTGTATCACTGTTTTTGGATTCCATGTATAAGAGATATCGTATGATATTTGTCTGTCTCTGTTCAGCTTACTTCACTTAGTATAATAAGCTCTGAACATGCACATGATCAGTTGCCTCAGTCGTGTCTGATGCTTGGTGACCCTATGGACTGTAGCCCACCAGGATTCTGGTCCCTCGGGATTTTCCAGGCAAGAATACTGGAGTGGGTTGCCATGTCCTCCTCCAGGGGATCTTCCTAATCCAAGGATTGAACCCAGGTCTCCTATGTCTCCTGTGTTGGCAGATGGGAGCATCACCTGGGAAGCCTGTGATAATTTTTAGGTCCATCTGTATTGCTGCAAATGGCATTGTTTGCAGTTGTTTAGTTGCTAAGTTGTGTCCAACTCTTTGTGACCCCGTGGACTGTAGCTTGCCAGGCTCCTCTGTCCATGGAATTTTCCAGGGAACTATTCTGGAGTTTGTTGCCATTTCCTTCTCCAGAGGATCTTGCTGACCCAGGGGTCAAACCCATGTCTCCTGCTTTGTTGGCAGGCAGATTCTTTACAATTGAATCACCCGGTAAGCTGCAAATGGTATTATTTCATTCTTTTCATGGCTGAGTAATATTCCATGTAGATATATATCATATCTTTTTTATCCATTCATCTGTTGACTGCTTGATTGCTTCAATGTCTTGGCTATTGCAAATAGTGTTGTGGAGGATACTAGGGTGCATGCATCTTTTCAAATTATAATTTTCTAAAGATATATGCCCAGCAGTGGGATCCTAGATTGTATGGTAGCTCTACTGTTAGTTTTTAAAGAAACCTCCATATTGTTCTCCATAGTGGCTGTACCAGTTTATATTCCCACCAAGAGTACATGAGGGTTCCTTTCTCTCCACACCCTCTCCAGCATTTATTGCATGTAGAATTCTTGATAATGGCCATTCTGACCCATGTGAGGTGATAACTCATTGTAGTTTTGATTTGCCTTTCTTTCCATATTATAACATTGTTTCTTTTTTGTGTCATTATGAGTTTATGATCTCATCAATTTAATTTATCATTTATCATTATTATGATTTTGATGCTCACTCAAATTATCAAAATTTGGTTGTGTACTTTCAGCACTCACAGTGACAAACAGCCTTAAAGGGTAAGAGCTCTGTCATTCCTGGAAACAACATAACTTTTCAGTGCCATGTGCTCTGGAGTAAAACACTCATTAAGAAGTTCTGATTTCTTTCAGGAGAGAAGAGAATTAGAGATGAAACTCTGAAGTCATGAAGACTTGGAGAGTTGGATGAAATACTGAGGTTGCTGTAGCTGTTGCGTTAGACTGGTTTTTGTGTCACCAAGTTGAAAGAATGATTCTTTTTAACATTTTTAGCACACATTGATTTTGTAATTTTACGTACTATGTTTTACTTGTAAGAGAATAAATGTTTTCATCTGTGAAAAAACTCTCTCCTTTGAGGATACCTGTGGTGGTTTTGCTTCCCTCTGCCATCTTTGTTAAAGGACAAAGGGAAAAGAGGAGGCAGAGAGTTGAGGACACACACACACTCACATACACACATCACACTCACGCACACATGATCTTCCTCAGACACAGGCTGATATGTATACACACACAATCACATTCACCTACATTCACACAACACCATGCTTACATGCATACAACCACACACACACACACACACACACACACACACACACACACACAGAGTCAGCCATACTCAGATACAATGATCCGTTGGCTACACTTCTCCTAAATAGCAGGAGGTTGATCTTTTAAAAACATGTAGGAGAGCCTCAGCAATTTGAATTCATATTAAATTTCACATTCAGGGGATTAACAGTTTTCACAAGCCAGGTAGGTGCTTCTGACTACAGAGTGTTAGTCATAGGAGTAGGTTTTATTATTCCTTCAGTCGCGATGAAAAGTGTTTCCTAGAATGTGTCTAGTTTTACCACTAATCACCTCCTATCACACAGATTATAGAAAACATCCAGGTTTTGCCTGAGGTTTGGAAAATGTATCTCAGTGTGGATGGAAAATGTGTCTCAGTGTGGATGAAAGACTGACATCTGTATTTTATCAACCATCTCATCTCTCTCTCTTTCTGCCATACTGAATCCCTTGGATCTGTATGACACTGCAGAACTTTTATTCATTTCAATTTTTGTTGTTGTTGTGGTAAAAGTCACATAATAAAATATATACTATTTTAACCATTACAATTCAGTGACAGTTAGTATATATTCACACTGTTGTACAACTCTCACCATCATCCATCTCCTGGATTTTTAACCTTCCTAAACTGAAATTCTGTCCCCATTAAACATCAAGTCCCCTTCCCTCTTCCACCCTTTGACTACTGCTGGCACCTTCCAATGTATCTTCTGATTCTATGAATTTGACTTTTCTAGGTACTTCATATAAATGGAATCAAACAGTGTGTGTCTGCAGGTAATATGTACTGGGGCTTCCCTAGTGGCTCAGATGGTTAAAAAAATCTAACTGCAAAGCACGAGACCTGGGTTTGATCCTTGGTTCAGGAAGATTCCCTGGAGAAGGGAATGGCTGCCCACTCCAATATTCTTGCTGGGAAAATTCCATGGACAGAGGACCCTAGAAGGCTATAGTCCATGTGGTTGTAAAGAGTCAGACACAACTGAAAGATTAACACACACATAACATATATTAGAATGCCTTTTTAAGGTTAACTTCATATAGGCCCCACAAACAGATTGTACCTTCTTGTGTTTTACCCCTGGACTATACAGTAGGTTCTCATTAGTAATCTATTTAATGCACAGTAGTATATATATATATGTCTAGTTTTGTTCTTGAGTTTTGTTGATGTTGTTGTTAAAACTCAACTTTCATAAAACTAAGATCATGGCATCTAGTCCCATCACTTCATGGCAAATAGATGGGGAAACAATGGAAACAGTTAGAAACTATTTTATTGGGCTCCAAGATCACTGCAGATGGTGACTGCAGCTACAAAATTAAAAGACAAGACACTTGCTCCTTGGAAGAAAAGCCATGACCAATCTATACAGTATATTAAAAAGCAGAGACATCACTTTACCAACAAAGGTCCATCTAGTCAAAGCTATGGTTTTTCCAGTAGTCATGTATGGATGTAAGAGTTGGACCATAAAGAAAGTTGAGCACTGAAGAACTGATGCTTTTGAACTGTGGTGTTGGAGAAGACTTTTGAGAGCCCCTTGGACTGCAAGAAGATCAAATCAGTCCATCCTAAAGGAGATCAGTCCTGAATATTCATTGGAAAGACTGATGCTGAAGCTGAAGCCACAATATTTTGGCCACCAGATGTGAAGAAATGACTCATTGGAAAAGATCCTGACGCTGGGAAAGATTGAAGGCAGGAGGAGACGGGGATTACAGAGGATGAGATGTTTGGATGGCATCACAGAATTGATGGACATGAGTTTGAGCATCTCTAGGGGTTGATAATGAATGGTTAGGGAAGCCTGCAGAGAAGGCAATGGCACCCCACTCCAGCCCTCTTGCCTGGAAAATCCCATGGACAGAGGAGCCTGGTGGGCTGCAGTCTATGGGGTCACTAGGAGTCGGACACGACTGAACGAATTCACTTTCACTTTTCACTTTCATGCATTGGAGAAGGAAATGGTAACCCATTCCAGTGTTCTTGCCTGGAGAATCCCAGGGACTGGGGAGCCTGGTGGGCTGCCGTCTGTGGGGTCGCATAGAGTCAGACATGACTGAAGTGAAGCAGCAGCAGCAGAGAAGCCTGGTGTGCTGCATGCAGTCCATGGGGTCACAAAGAGTCAGACACAACTGAGCAACTGAAATTAGTGTATATATGTCAATTCCCACCTTTAGCTCTAAATTTCTTGTCTATCCTCAGAGACAGATGTTACCCTCTCCATTTTGTTTGTGAGAAAGCTAGGATAAGGTAGGTTAAGGACAAAGCCTCTTATAGAAGGAGTACAAAACACACTAATTTCACTTTCTTTGGCATTTTTTCACTACCCTTACCTTTTTGTAAAACCAATGGAACCAACTGGAACTTACCAACTCATGACTTGTTCATACCTGTCAGGCTTTAATCCTAGTAAATTACCCTTTGTACAATTGAAAGAATCATATCCAAGTGGGTCATCACATATTTTGTAAAGGAAAGGGTTCTGGACATGCTTGACTCCAAAAAATGAGTACAACGAATTTTAAGCCATTCACTGAGGCTAGATGATTAGCTTGTTTGTAGTGAAATACCTTAGAATCAAATATTCTGGAACAGAAAATGTCACTGAACTATCTGGGAAAGGAAGCTCTACTGATGCCTAAAAAATGGTTAAAGGATCTGCCCAGAGCAAGTGTGTCTTTGAATTGATTTCAATTTTTTCAAATTGTCGGTTTTGTACAAAAGTTACAGCATTTAGTTCTGTTTACTTTTTGAAATTCTCTGTAATATTTTGCTGTTGGCCAGGTACTATTTTAGGTATAGTAGCTACAGTCAGCAGTTAGTAAAGAAGACAGAAATACCTGTTTTCATCAAGTTCCCATTCTGACAAGAAGAAATAGACAATAAATGAGATAAATAAATAAAACATGGAATAAGTGAGACGTGGAGAAATAAAGCAGATAACAGAGGTGAGGAATACTGAGAGAGTTTGCAGCTGTAAAAAGTTGGTTAGAGAAGGGCCTTATTGAGAATGTGAAGCTTGAACAATGACTTGAGCCATTGTGCGTGCAGATATATGGGCAAAGGGCTTTTCAGACAGAAGGAACAGCAAATGCAAACACTTGTGAGATGCTGCCTGGTGTGTTTAAGCATCAGCAAATAAACCAGAGTTGCTGCAGTAGAGTGAGCAAGCAGAAGAGAAAATACGCTGCTAATGGGGACTGAGTTGCATGGAGCTTTGTAAAGTCATGATGAGGTTCCTAGTTTGAGATGGGAAAATCATGGCTGCATTTAAGCAGAAAAGTGACTGTCAGAAACTGTGAAGGATCTGAGCTTTTACTCTACTTACAAATTAACAAGTCATCCTGCCGCAGTGCTGATTGAGACTCAGACCATTATTACTTACAACAAAATCAATAGCTACGGAAGAAGCATCTCATGATGGTCCCATGACCAAAGCTCAGCAAGGCAAGGGGATGAGGGCCCTTTGTAACCCAAATGGGCAGCAAGGTTCATCTGAAGCACAGACAATTATGAGCTTTCATAGGGCTGCTATATATCCTGTTTTTTCCTTTTCTCCTTTTCGAAGTGAGAGATTGTTCATAAGGAAGCAGATATCTTTGGGAAGAGGGTAGTAGAAATTTATTTCTATTACCACAGGATGTCTCTGAGATGGTAAGTTGCTAAACGTCTTTGGAGGAACCCATAGAATACTGTTTATTCTTCAAATGTGTCCTTTGCTCAGAAGATCCAAATTTTGCAGAAATAAAAGAAACATGGAGAATTGCCTCCCAATAGTGACATAACATAAATTTTTACCTGCTAATTGTTTGGGTTTTCCCCACAGTTATACTGCAGCATGGTTAACAAAAACTATACATTTAAGATATGCAAAGTGATATTTTGATACATAAAGACATTATAAAATGATTCCTACAGTCTAATTAACACATCCATCAACATACATAGTTATACTTTTTTGTGTATGGGATCAACTCTTTTAGTAAAAATCATTGTATTAATTTGTTATTACTAATCACCACGAAGTACATTAGAGTTCCAGGACTTATTCATCTTATAGCTGCATGTTTCTACCTTTTAACTAACATATCCTCATTTCACTCCTTTACCCTAGGCCCTAGTAATCACCAGTTTGTTTTCCATTTCTACAAGTTTGACATTATTTGAGTTCATGTATGAATAAAATAATGCAGCGTTTGTCTTTTTGTGACTGTCTTTTTTCACATAGGCTATTGTCCTCTATATTTATCCATGCTATGACAAATAGCAAGATTTTCTTCTTTTTTTAAGGTTGAATAACATTTTGTTGTATTTCCAGTGTATGCTTACTGGAAAAGACCTCATGATGGGAAAGATTGAAGGCAAAAGGAGAGGAAGGTGGCAGAGGATGAGATGGTTAGTTAGCATCAATGACTCCGTGGACATAAATTTGAGTAAATTCTGGAAAACAGTGGAGGACAGAGAAGTCTGGTGTGCTGCAGTTCATGGAGTCTCTAGAGTCAGACATGATGTAACAACTGAAAAACAAAACCAAATGTATGTAACCATAGATTATTTATCCTTTCATCTATCAATGGACTTTTGCTTCCATATGTTCAGTTCAGTTCAGTCATTCAGTCATGTCCAACTCTTCGCAATCCCATGAATCACAGCATGCCAGGCGTCCCTGTCCATCACCAACTCCCAGAGTTCACTCAGACTCACATCCATTGAGTCCGTGATGCCATCCAGCCGTCTCATCCTCTGTCGTCCCCTTCTCCTCCTGCCCCCAATCCCTATTGTGAATAATGAATGCTACAATGAACATGAGACTACGGATCTCCTCTTCAAGACAATCATTTCCTTTAGCTTTGTACACCCAAAATTGGATTGCTAGGTGGGCCATGTGGTTCTATTTTTAAGTTTTTGAGAAAGTTCTATACTGTTTTCCATGATGGCTCCACCATTTTACATGCCTACTGAAAACATGAGTTTCAATTTCTCCACATTTTCACCAGTACTTGTTATCTTTTGACTTTTTGATGATAGCCATTCTAACAGGTGTGAGGTGATATCTCACTGTGGTTTTGATTTATTTTTTAGAATTAACTTACATGTTTGGTTAAGAATAGACTGAGAGTATAGAGATCAGTTGGAAGGCTATAACAATCTCCCAGAGTGGGGATGATGGTTTCAATCTACTATTTATATGAAGTTGGCCATGTGACTTAAACTCTTGGAGCTTCAGCTTCCTTATCTGTAGAATGTGAATACAAATAACTACAGCCTAGAACTGTCTGAGTAATACACTAAGAAGATGAAGTAACTCACACATAGTTCCTTGCATAGCATTTCTGCCCTTATTCACTTGAAGTTGCAGTAACTAGCACATCTAATGTTTAATTCTGCAAAACAATTCATAAGGAAATATACTTGAGTTGAAAATTAATAGTTATTTTGTTAACTCAAGCATTGTATTAAGAGACAATACTAGATCTACCCTTAATTATTTGATAAATGTTACCGCAAATTTGATACTAAAAATACTGACATTCTTAAATTTCTGAAGAGCAATTTAAGCATTTTTTTGCAAAAAAAAATTTATTTGCATCTCTCTTTAACAGGGTAATATTAACAAAGGATGAAGAAAAATGATAAATTCTTCAACAATATTTCTTTTGAGGTAATTATTTTATTTCTAAGATTAAAAATATATGATGCTTTATACATTTATTTAAGATGGGGAGTGGAAATAACTCATCTATCCTACTTCTGGAAAGCAAAAATTCACAACCCAAAAGCATAAAAGAGAGGGTAAAATCCACATATTCAGAAGAGTTTCAGTTATGCAACACAAATAATTTCTTCACATCTGCTATATAACATAATGCCTATAAGTTTCCAGTACCCTATTGTACATGGAAAAAGTTAAGAAAATTGATCTTAAGTTAACTGTTCTTGCTACAAAAATTTAAAAAATCAAAAAAGGAGATGAGAGGAAACTTTGGAGGTGATGAATATGTTTGTGGTGATGGTTGAATGGGTACATGCATATATTTAATCTATCCAACTGTACACATTAAATATGTGCAGTTTTTCATATACCAGTTATACCTGAATAAAGCTGTTAAAATTTAATAAGTAAACACTTCCATTTAAAATAAGCAAACCAAACAAGAAAAAAAAAAGTCCAATAAAGTAAGAAACAATTACAATGAAATCCCAAATATAAACAATATGGAATATCTGCAATATCTGAAATTTGGATCAAATGTAAGGTTTATACTCTTAGTAGATGCATTTCCATATGTCAGGAATAATGGTTGTGCAGATCTGAGCATCTCAGACCTTGATCCCTTCAATGAAATTGCAGGCTCTGAAATATCTCTTAGCCTTGAACTTCAAAACACCAAGGAAGATGGGCTGAATGAGTAATTACACAAATGTACTAATTAAGGAAGACTGGTGTGAGCAGAATTGAAGAGATAGAACGGGTGACTCTCAGCTCTGCTGTTGCTGATACTGGTCAGCTGGCATTATCACTCACAAGTATACAACACTTTCCTGGGGTTAAAACCTGCAACTCACCCATGAAGGATAAACTGCTAAGTGCTCAGAACATCAGGGACACAAAGTGTGCTTAGATCTTCTTCACAGTAGAATGGATCAAGAACTCATCTGTTGTAACAATATTGAACTGAACTATCTGATATGCCCTGCCATTCTTTCCACACTGCTTTCTACTCTACATCTGAAAACACAGGCGCAGAAAGAACAAGTCTTCTTTGAGTATGAGATGGAAAAGTACCACAGGGAAATAGAATCTTATATGTTTATACTTTAGCATAGGCAATATGCGAGAATCAAACACCCAAAAAAATTCCTGGGCATAATGTGAAAGGAAAACAGTATATTATTTCAGGACAGGTGGCTGCCAAGCATTTGGCCCTCATTGACTATGCCAAAGCCTTTGACTGTGTGGATCACAATAAACTGTGGAAAATTCTGAAAGAGATGGGAATACCAGACCATCTAACCTGCCTCTTGAGAAATCTGTATGCAGGTCAGGAAGCAACAGTTAGAACTGGACATGGAACAACAGATTGGTTCCAAATAGGAAAAGGTGTACGTCAAGGCTGTATATTGTCACCCTGCTTATTTAACTTCTATGCAGAGTACATCACGAGAAACACTGGACTGGAAGAAACACAAGCTGGAATCAAGATTGCTGGGAGAAATATCAATCACCTCAGATATGCAGATGACACCTCCCTTATGGCAGAAAGTGAAGAGGAGCTAAAAAGCCTCTTAATGAAAGTGAAAGAGGAGAATGAAAAAGTTGGCTTAAAACTCAACATTCAGAAAACGAAGGTCATGGCATCCGGTCCCGTCACTTCATGGGAAATAGATGGGGAAACAGTGGAAACAGTGTCAGACTTTAATTTTTGGGCTCCAAAATTACCACAGATGGTGACTGCAGCCATGAAATTAAAAGACGCTTACTCCTTGGAAGAAAAGTTATGACCAACCTAGATAGCATATTCAAAAGCAGGGACATTACTTTGCCGACTAAGGTCCATCTAGTCAAGGCTATGGTTTTTCCTGTGGTCATGTATGGATGTGAGAGTTGGACTGTGAAGAAGGCTGAGTGCCGAAGAATTGATGCTTTTGAACTGTCGAGTTGGAGAAGACTCTTGAGAGTCCCTTGGACTGCAAGGAGATCCAGCCAGTCTATTCTGAAGGAGATCAGCCCTGGGATTTCTTTGGAGGGAATGATGCTGAAGCTGAAACTCCAGTACTTTGGCCACCTCATGAGAAGAGTTGACTCATTGGAAAAGACTCTGATGCTGGGAGGGATTAGGGGCAGGAGGAGAAGGTGACGACAGAGGATGAGATGGCTGGATGGCATCACAGACTCGATGGACGTGAGTCTGAGTGAACTCCGGGAGATGGTGATGAACAGGGAGGCCTGGCATGCTGTGATTCATGGGGTCGCAAAGAGTCGGACACGACTGAGTAACTGAACTGAACTGAACTGAACTGAACCCCAACAAATCAGAACAAAGTCCAAACATCTGTGACACCAGATCTCAGATAAGCTACTATCTTTGAATGAAGTCCCAGTCAAAGAATGCTCTGGAAAGGCTTCAGTGGGCCACCCAGGCCACACTTCCTCAAGACCTACTGAACTATTTTACATTTGGGCTACAGTCTAATCAACTTCCTGGTTCACCTTTTAGTTGCTGTTTAGTCTCTAAGTCATGTCCAACTCTTTTGCAACCCCATGGACTGTAGCCTGCCAAGCTCCTATGTCCGTGGAATTTTCTAGGCAAGAATACTGAAGTGGGTTACATTTTCCTTTTCCAGGGGATTTCCCTGACCCAGGGATCAAACCTGCATATCTTGCTTGGCAGGCAGTCTTTACCACTGAGCCAGCTGGGCCCATGGCAAAAAGACCACTCCAGTCCAGAGGCACACACTGAAACTTTAGATTCATAAATTCCTGCAGCTAACAAGATCACTGCCTTTGAGAAACAGTTATTGGCCTATTAGTGGGATTTAGCAAATGCTGAGCATAAGACCCATGGCTGTGAAATAATTTTAAAATCAAAACCCCAATCGAGGCAAGAACAAGATGGTGAAGGAGCAGTGGACAGGGAGTACCTCTCTCTCCACGGATACATCAGGGATACATCTTCAGACACAGAAGTGCATGCAGAACACCAGCTGAGAGTGGTCAGGAGAACCTGACCAGGGGAAAAGAATATATAGGACCACACAAAACTCAGTAGAATGAAGGAAGTAGGGGAAAAAACAGGAATGTTAGTAAGATTGGACCTGCCCTTGGCGGGTGGGAGAACTGAAGCAGGGGTCCGATCACAACATTGGGGAAACTGTCTGAGTCAGAGGGGAAACATATAAGGCTGAGAGTGAAACAGCTGATCTGTGGCAGCCTAAGTGGAATGATAGAATATTGAAAAGCAGAGAAATTACTTTGCCAACAAAGGTCCATCTAGTCAAGGCTATGGTTTTTCCAGTGGTCATGTATGGATGTGAGAGTTGGACTGTGAAGAAAGCTGAGCACTGAATAATCAATGCTTTTGAACTGTGGTGTTGGAGTAGACTCTTGAGAGTCCCTTGGACTGCAAGGAGATCCAACCAATCCATTCTGAAGGAGATCAGCCCTGGATGTTCTTGGAAGGAATGATTCTAAAGCTGAAACTCCAGTGCTTTGGCCACCTCATGAGAAGAGTTGACTCATTGGAAAAGACTCTGATGCTGGGAGGAATTGGGGGCAGGAGGAGAAAGGGACGACCGAGGATGAGATGGCTGGATGGCATCACTGACTTGATGGACGTGAGTCTGAGTGAACTCTGGGAGTTGGTGACGGACAGGGAGGCCTGGCGAGCTGCAATTCATTGGGTCGCAAAGAATCGGACACGACTGAGTGACTGAACTGAACTGAAGAATGAAATTACTGGGTCATATTGTAATTCTATGTTTAGATTTTGAGGAACTGCTAAATTTTTCCACATTAGTAGCACCATTTTACATTCAGGTCAGCAATGTATAAGGGTTTTAATTTCTTTAAATCCTTACAATGCTTGTAATTTTATTTTATTTATAGCTATCTTTGAAGTTGTGAAGTGGGAGGTATTGTGATTTTAATTTTTATTTCCTTAATGACTAACTACATAGAAAAGTTGTGTGTGCTTATTGACTATTTGTCTGTCTTCTTTGAGGCAATTTTTATTCAAGAACTTTGTGTGACTTTTAGCTGAACTTTCTATATTGAATTATAAGAGATTTTGCATACTCTGATAAGTGATTTGCACATATCTTCCCCCTCTCTTGTGGTTTGTCTTTCCACTCTTTTGATAGTAATGTTTGATATGCCAAAATTTTTTATTTTAATGAAGCCAAAATTATCTAATTCTTATTTTGTCACCTGTAATTTTAGTGTCATATTTAAAAAACTATTGCTAAACCCAAAGTCATGAAGATTTGTATGTATGTTCTCTTCCAAGACTTTTATCATTTCATCTATTTAGGTCTTTTTTCTCCTATGAGTTAATTTATGAATATGCTGTAAGGTAAGGCTCTAACTTCATTCTTTTGCATGGAGATACCCAGTTTTCTCCGCATTATTTCTGGAAGAAATTGTTCTTTCTCTATTGAATTGTCTTGCAAATCAATTAAATTCTTTTTCCAAGGTCAACATATCTAAGATATTGTCAATTTTGTTGATATTAAACAATTTTTAGTTTTGTGGATTTTCTGTATTGGTTTCTAGTCTCTCTTGTTATTTACATCTGCTCTAATTTTTAGTATTTCTTCCTTCTGTTTGGTAGAGTTTAGTTATCATCAACTTTTTACTTATCTTGAGGTGAAAGTCCAAGTTATTGGCTTGAGAGATTCCTTCTTTTTAAAATAGAGCTGTTTACATCTGTAAATTTTCTTTGATGTACTGTTTTAGCTGCATTTCAAATTATAGCATGCTATATTTTCTTTTTCATTTATATCAAAGAATTTTTTAATTTTCATTTTTATTTCCTCTTGGTTTATTGGCTATTTAGGAACAGGTTGTTAATTTTCACATATTTTTGAAATTTTCACTTTTCCATTTTGATTTCCTGCTTCATTTCATTATGATCTGAGAAAATACTTTCTATGATTTCAACCTTTGAAATGTATTAATACTTATATCATGATCTAATATATGGTCTATCCTGAAGAATATTCCATGTGCACTTAGGGAGAATGTCTATTCTTTTGTTGTTAGGTGAATTCTAAAAATGTCTGTTAGATCTAATTGGTGTGTAGTATTGATCAAATCTTTTATTTCTTTGTAGTTCTTCTGTTTAATTATTCTACTTATTATTTAAAAATGTAGTACTGAAGTTTCCAATTATTATTACTCAAATATCTCTCTCTTTGATTTTGTTAATTTTTGCTTCATACAGTTTAAGGCTCTATTTTTATATTCATATGTGTTTATAATTGATACATCTTTCCAATAAATTTATCCTTTTATCATTATAAAAACCTTACCATTATGTTTTACTTATCTCAAAAGCATATTTTTGTTTTAAAATCTAGTTTTTCTGATATGCATAGTCACTCTAATGTTTTTATGGTTAAATTTATATTTTCTCCTACTTTATTTTATTTTGAGCTTATATGACACTGAAACAAATCCATATTTCTTTGTAGGAAAAATATAGCTTAAGCATACTTTTAAAAAATCCAATATGTTTTAAAATTACTGTAATTAACTTTAAGTTATGTTTCACATTTGCCATTTTGTTACTTGTTTTCTTCATGTTTTATGACTGTTTTTTGTTCTTTTATTACTCTTCTACTGTCTTCTGTTGTATTAAATAGGTACTTTTTAGCAAATCACTTCATTCTTTTTTTTTAACTATTATCATCATACAGATTAGTTCTTTATGCATCACAAGTTTACCAGCACAATTTTATTGTATTGCTTTATTCAACTATTTTTTAAATCATGTAGGAGAGAAAAAGTTACAAACAAAATAGTTCTATTTTCTCTTTTGTATTTGCCTATCTATTACAGTGTTCTTTATTTTTTTCATGTGGATTTGAATTACTGGGTAGTGTCCTTTCTTTTGAGCTTGAAGGACTTCCTTTGATATTTCTTGTAGAACAGTTTATTTAGTGGGTAACTCCCTTAGTAGCTGTGTATCTGAGAATGTCTTAATTTTTCGTTTGCTCTTTAATTTTTAAAATGTATTCCTTTTTGGCTGGCCTAGCTCTTTGGACCGCATGGGGTTTTTCTCTAATTGAGGTGAGCTGGGATTACTCTTTAGCTGCGGTGCACAGGCTTCTCACTGCAGTGGCTTCTCTTGTTGCAGAGCCTGGGCTCTAGGTGCTGGGATCCAGTGGCTGGGGCACATGGACTCAGTAGTTGCACATCCCAGACTCTAGAACACGAGCTCAGTGGTTTTGACACATAGGCTTAGTTGTTTGGCAGCATGTGGAATCTTCCTGGAAGGGACTGAACCATATCCTGCATTGGCAGGCAGTTTCTTTACCACTGAGCCACCAGGGGAAGCCCCCTCACTTGCTTTTGAAAGATAATTTTGATGGTTGGTTTTTTTCTTTAAGTGCTTTGCATATGCATCCATTGCTTCCTGGCTTCCTTAGTTTCTAACATATAATTAGCTTTTAACTGTACTGAGGCTCCTTCTGTGTAATGAGCCACTTCTCTCTTGCTACCTTCAAGATTCTTTTGAATGTTTGAATGTTTCAGTGTTTGAATGTGATGTGTTTTGGTATGAGTCTCTTCGAGTTTCTCATACTCAAAGTTCATTGAGTTTATTGGATGTGTCGATTGACATTTCTCATCTAATTTGCAAAGTTTGCAGTCCTTATTTCTTCAGATATTCCTTCTGCCCCCTTTTTTTCCTCTCCTCTCATTTTGAGATCCCTATTGTATATATATTTGCCTACTTGCAAGTTTCCCACCAGTCCCTTAGATTTCCTTCATTTTTCTTTATTCTTTTTGTTTCTAGGCTGGATAATCATACTTCCTTTGTCTTTAAGTTTGGTTGTTCTTTTTTTCTATCATCAGCTGATATCTACTATTGAGCCTCAATAGACTATCTGGTTTTTGTTTAATTTCCCTTTGTTGATATTTTCCATGTGAGACTGTTATCATACTTTTCTTTAGTTCTTTAGACATCACCATTCTTAGAAAATAAAATAGCTGACAAAGTTTTTGGTATGTTCAACATCTGGGCTTCCTGAAGGACAATTTTTCTTACTGAAATTTGCTTCTGAATATGTCATACTTTGCATGGCTCAAAATGTTGTGTTAAAAATTGGACATATTAAATTATATAACAGGATGACTCTGAAAATAAGATCTCTTGCCTACCCAGGGTTCTTTGTTACTGCTATTTGTTTAGTGACTTTTCTGAACAAACACTGTAAAACTTGCATTTGTTTTGTGTGACAGCTGAAGTTTCTATTCAGTTAGTTTAGTGATGAGCTGATAATTGGACTGATTTTCTTAAATACCTTGCAACAATAAGTTTCTTGGACTTTACTGAGAGCTACTATGTCTGTGTGTGTGTGTGTATGTGTGTGCATTGGGGTATGTCTGCCTCCAATATACCTTCAGTTGCAACTTTACCTTAGTCTTTATTTTCCACTTGCGTAGAGAAACAAGGTCATTCCAGGTGAAATCTCTGGGCCATCTCATATCTTTCTTGGGCATGCACACAGTACTATAAGTGAATGTGGCCTTCTAGATTCCCAGATGTATGTCTGAACTTTTCAAAACATCCATTCCCAGGTTTTTCTTATAGGTTTTTTTAATTCAGCTGCTTGTTTTGCCTGTGACTAACAATGCCACTAGCAGTTGTGATATCAAGCAGTTGTCACTGACTGTTTTGACAAAATGTACTGGAGCAAAAGGCAATTCTACTAGAGTAGACTCTGGGTCAGGTCAAATGAAGGTAAGCCCTGTGAGTGGGAATTTCTAGGTATATGCCTGATGGGTCAAGCAGTAAGAATTTTCTGAGGATAAGCTTTTGGGAAAAATAAAACCAAATTTACTCCTTCTACTGGCTACTAGGCTTCCTACTTTCATGATTATAAATCTGTTAGCATTCAAGGCTACAAAGCTAGGGAGAAGAACAATAAAGCTCACTGTTCTTACAGCAATTCCACCATTTCTTGAATAAACACATCTCAGATTTTTGCAGGCATGTTGTTATATTCTACAGATCGAACAAACTGATTTTAACTATTTTTTGCCAATATTCTCATATTTATGGAGTAGCAGGGTTTTGAAGTTTTTTGCTCCACTAATGAGTAATTCAAGAAGTGATTACTTGTCTTATCACTTCTATTTCATTGCTGAGTTTTTCTATTTATCATAGAATATTTATAATTGATTATTTTAGCACTTTTATGATAACTACTTGAAAAATCTTTGACAGATAATTCCAATTTCTGATTGATCTCAGAGTTAACATCAGTTGATTGTCTTTTCACATTCAAATTGAGATTTTTTTTCTGGTTCTTTATATGATGGGTGTTTTTTTTTGTATTATATCCTGGAAATTTTATCTGTGATGCTGGAAGATTATGAGTATTCTTTAAGTAAAACTCTAATGAGATTTTGCTTTAACAGATCGCTAACCTTTTTAAAGTTAAGCATGCAATTCCTTGCCTACTTTGTGGGTTATGATTCTAAAGTCGATTTAGTTTTCAGAACCTCTGTGGTCCTAGTTAAGTCCTCTTGGTTTGCTTGGTGCCACAGGGGCATCCTCTTAGCTCTGCTGATCAAGCATGAGGGATCAGATGGGATTTCCCCCAGCCAGACTACCTGGTGCCTTTTAGTGTGAAAGGAGATCTTCAAGTCTACAAAGATGAAGATCCCCTAACAAGGAACTTGTTGTGATTGAATCCTCTCTACTCAGGATGCATAAAGAATGCATGTTAAGTCTTGGGCTGCTTATTCTGGTAGGATAACTCCTGGCAGTGTCCCTTGACTACTCTGTCCCTGGATGTCAGGGTAAAGTATTTGGTCTATGTTGACAAAGCAGCTTCGTGGACTGAGCACTTGCAGTTTTGCCTCTGGACACCCTTGTACCTCTCAGAGGTGGAGGGAGTCTTGGGACTGGCAGTAAAGAAGAACACTACCCCTGGCTGTTTTACACTAGCAGGGGTCACTGTCATTTACCTTGCCAGGGATGTTGGGTGCACCTCCTGTTGTATTCAGGACTCCCATTCCATCTTGGGGAGGAATAGCCTGTAGAAGCTGCCTTCTTTTGGTTAAAAAAAACCCACTAAGAAAAAACAAACTTCTTCTACTGGGTGGAGAGATGCAAGAATGCTACTGCTGTTTTGTGCTTTTCTTGGTACCCCAAAACAGTTCTCTTTCTTTTTCCATCACTTAGAGTTCACATGCAGTTGCCTCTTGCATTATTTTCAGAGCTCATAGTTGTAATTAGTGGGGAGGAGAAAAAAAAGGAGTTTATAGAGTCTTACCTAGATGGAAAGTGAGTGCCCCCAACTAATTACTGACACTGGTGCAAAAATGATTCAACAGAAGAAGGGTAACCTTTTCAGCAAATGATATTGGAATCAAAACTAAATATTCATGGTAAAAAAAGGAGCTTAACTTAAACCTTTTCTATTATACAAATATCAAATCAAGATAGATCACAAACTCAAATGTAAAATGTCAAACTATAGAAGTTTACAAAAAAGGCATAAGGATATTTTTTCTGGACTATAAGGCTGGCAAAGAATTTTAAAATGTGAACACATATGCATGAGTAACAAAAAGAAAAATGATAAATGTATTACTTTCAACTTAAAAACATTTGTTCTGAGATAGCGCATATTAATACAAAGAAAAATTATAAACGGGAAGAAAATATTCAAAATCTACAAATATGACAAAGGACCAGCATATAGAAAGAATGCTCTCTCAAAATTCAACATTAAAAATAATCTTATTAGAAAATAGTCTAACAACAAAGTGAATATACACATGGTAAATAAGCATGTGAAGATATGTTCAACATTATTACCTGTCAGGGAAAAGCAAATTAAAACAGCATCAAGTTATCAGTGCATACTTATGAGAATAAAAAGCAACAACATCTAATGCTGGTAAGAATGCAGAGAAATCAATAAATTGTTGATGAAAAGGTAAAATGGCATAACCACTCTGAAAACATGTTGGCAATTTCTTATATTAATAAAATTGAACACTCAATTATCATATGGCCTAAGAATTATATTCGTTGGCATTTATATCAGAGCAATGAAAACTTATGTTCACAGAAAAACCTGTACACAAATGTTCATGCAAGCTTTATTCATTTTAGTCCCAAACTAGAAACAACCCAGATGTTCTTCAAACTATAAGACATCCAGCCTTTGGAATTCTACTCATAAACGATAAAGAATACACTATTATATCTGTAACAACTTGGACGAATCTTTAGGGAATTATATTGAGTGAAAAAACAATCCCAAGAAGTTACATACTTTATGATTCCATTTACATAATTTATATAATAGTTTTGAAATTTTATAAATAAAAAATAGAGTAGTGGTTTCCAAGGTTTAGAGAAGGAGGTGGCACAGGTATAGGGAAGGTAAGCATTATTGTGAAAGGGAAACTAAGAAATCTTTGTATTGATGAAACTGTACTGTATCTTGACTGTGGTTATAATACACAAATCTTCACATGTTGCAAAATTGCATAGAAATAAACACAGAAGTACATACATACAGATAAGTGCAGGTAAAACTGAGGAAATCTGTAGAATAATTGGCATTTATCAGGCAATGACTTATGTTACCTGTACAATTCCAGCTTATGTCAATATCCTATTTGGAGACATTGTATTTTGATTTCATAAGATGCTAATATTGAGGGAAATTGGGTAAAAAATGCCCAGAGTCTCTATTATTTCTCTCTCACAAAACCATGTGAATCTACAATTATCTTGAAAGTTTAATTACAAAAGAACATGTTGCATAATGTGTGATTCTTGTACATAATATTCTTGAGGTCACACTTACAGTGACTGAGAACAGATCAGCGGTTAGGACCCAGTGTTAGGACCGCGAGTAGATGTGACTATTAAGTTGTAACATAAAGATTACTTTCTTCTGTTGATAGAATAGAATGGTATCCCAATTTTGGTGATCTATTTCATAGATTTCATTTTTGGTGAAAATTTCAAAGAGCTACACACTCTCCTTCCCAACAAATGGCAAAATGTGAATAATCTCTGCAGTGAAATTAATAGTATTCCACCAATATCAACTTACTTATTTTAACAATGTGCTATGGTTATAAACATATCATTGGGAGAAGTCTAGTGAAGGGTAGAGGGAACGCTGTATTGTCTCTGTAAATGTTTGCAAATTTTAATCTAAAATTTTTAAAAAATATTAAAAGAAACACATGGTATAGACACCTAAATTATCTGAAAGATTAATCTAATTAAAATTCAGAAATATTCAATACAAAAATGTATATAGAAATTTAGTATATAATAAAAGTATCATTTCAAATCAAGGATGGGTAGGATAATGAATTATTTGACAAACGGTGCTGACATAATTGCTTAACTACTTTGGAGAAAGGCACAAAGACTGATTTCATTCATTATAACTAATATAAAGAACTGTGGAGACTTTTTGTATCTGTGATTGGACACATTGTATAAATTAAACCTAGAAACTATAATTAAAAGAAAATAAACTTGATTATGTAGTACTCAAAAATTTCTTCTAGAAAAATTCATATGTAAAATGTAAAGCCAAAAACATAAAATGACAAAAAAATATTTATGATTCAAAAAAAAAAAACCAAAACCAAGAGCATAGTGTGTTTCCCATGAATCCATATCTAATTTTCTTCATCTCCTCTACATTTACTTCCCCTATTCTGGCTTTTTAGATTTTTTCTGTTTGTCTTCTTGTCCTCTTGGTCTGTGCAACCCATCCAGCACCTTCCTCGGGGAAATGTCTGTGTTGACTATCTTTGAGACTGTGGCCATTGTTTCCAGGTGGCTTTGGCTAACTGACTCTCAAGCATTGTGGCCATTTGCCCTCATCTGACTGCATATCTCTACCAGTTGCTCTAACTTCTGATAAGTCTCTCTCTGTTAGGCTTTTTGGGCTCTGGCTTAATGTGAAGATTTGGAAAATGTTTGAAAGAGAAAAGCAGTTTGCATGCAATTGGCTCACCCTGGGCGAGATGCCCATCTCTCTGGATCTGACTCCTTAGGTCCTGGCTGCCTCACAACAGAAGTTTTGTATATTTTCATGCAAATTCTCTAGTTTTCTCAATGAGAGAGTTGCTCTACTGCAAGCAACTCTATTATAGCCCTATTCGACTTCTGAAAAATGACTAAAATTAAATATTACTTTTAAAAGAACAAAATTTTGATGAAAATGTTTTATGAAATAGATAATTGTCTAAGTAAAGGCACTATTTCATTATCCTCACTTCCTCTTATAACTTGAGATTATATAAGACATATGAAAGTAAGGCGTCATGATTTCAAACCTTATTTTCCCTCTTTGCCTTATTTTTTTCAAATTCCTAGCATAACTAGGTGATATCACACCACTTAAACAAAATCACTTTTCAAAGTCTCTTGAGTTCTTGTTCAAATTTTCAGTGGGATAAGATCAATATGGCATTCAGATGATGATTAACTTTAATATTTTTTGTAAAAAAAAAAATAGCCAAGATAATCACTTTACACACACACACATACACACCATATACACTTTACAAACTGGCAAATGCTTTCTGTGTAAGTAATTATCTACTTTTTTTTTTAATGACGCATTCAGTAACCATATGTAAACAAATGCTAAAGACTTAATTTAATGACACCATCTGTCTGTACAGCCTTAAGTAAATTCCAGTTCCTTGAAATATCTTTAAATATAGATTACTTTAAACATAGGTTATTTGTCAGGACTCACTTATTCCTCTGATTTTCCATTCATACAAGTTAAAAATTATTGCATATTATCCTGCAATATTTTTGAGAAAAAAACATAATTTTCTTCTTGCATCACATTCCTCCAAACACTAACTGGATGTAAGTCTCATAGTTAACACATTTCACTTGTACTAGTGGGAAATCTATTTGAAGCTTTTGCTTCACAAAACCCTGCATAGAATTTCCATTAAAAAACAGACTGAATGGTCTGATTTTGAAGAAGAGTCAAGGATGTTTAGCAAAAAAGATATCAGTTAGGCCAAGGGTACTCAACCTCCAGGATGATCTGAGGTGGAGCTGAAATAATGATAATGGTAATAAAGTGCACAATAGAGAGAACAAGGTGGTGCAGAAGTAGGTGGATGAGGAGTACATCTCTCTCCACAGATACATCAGGAACGCACCTTCAGACACGGACGTGCATGCAGAACACCAGCGGAGAGCAGACAGGAGGACCTGACCAGAGGAAAAGAATATATAGAACCATGCAAAACTCGGTAGGGTGAAGGAACCAAGGGGGAAAACAGGAGTGTTAGTAGGCCTGGACCTGCCCTTGGCGGATGGGGGAACTGAAGCAGGGGTCCAATCACCACATTGGGGAAATTGTCTGAGTCAGAGGAGAAGCATTTAAGGCTGAGAGTGAAACAGCTGATCTGTGGCAGCCTAAATGGAATGAGAATCAGACAGTTCTTGTCGCAGCCATGCAGGTCCCCTGGAAGGCGCAGCAGCTGGGAGCTGGAGTTAGGGACTGTGGAGCAATCCCAGGGCAAGGGCTGCTGTTGACTGTGGAGAGAGGAATTGAGGGGATGTGGTGGAGGAGATTGTGGTGGGAAATGCCTATGGAGGAAACCTGGGAAGCCATGGAAGTTGGGCGATACTGCTGAGTCACGCGTAGGGGGTGGAGCCATCACCATAGCCTATCTACCCCCCACCCCACACCAGTATTGGCAGCTGAACAATAGAGAGGTTGTCCCATCAAAGACCAGACGAACTGGACTACAGAGTAGGAACCCACCCTGGGTGCCCCTTTAAATGCCTGAAGTGTTGATCTACAGAGTAGGACCCCAATCAGGGGGTCCCCTCTATGTGCCTGATGCGTGGAACAACAGAGAAGGACCCCAGGCAAGGAAGCCCTCTATGTGCTTGAACATTCAGAGCTACAGAGAAAGACTGGCCAAAGAGGCCTTCTAATTGCCAGCTACAAGAGGCTAAAAAAAAAGACTCTGATAGGGCCATAACTTCTGCAGCAGAGGCAGTCCATGTCCCTGCACATTTGGTACTGCCAGGATCCTCGCAAGCCAAACAACTGTGCCACCTTCATGCTCAACTCTTGCTGGGGCAGAGCTGCCACAAGCAGAAAAAAGAAATTCTTGCATCTATGTGCACAGGGTCACTTTGGTCGTGTCTGACTCTGCAACCTTGTAGACGGTGGCCTGCCAGGCTTCTCTGTCAGGGAGAGGGGTTCTCCAGGCAAGAATACTGGAGTTTATTGGCCAATACTGGTTGCCATACCCTTCTAGAGCACTATATTTCTTGCTGCTCTAGCCGCCAAATTCCCTGGTGCTGCCAGAACCCTTGCGACCCAAGCAGCTGCACCGCCTCCACACCTGGCCCTCACAAGCGCAAACTCAGGTCCTCCAGGGCAGCCTCAGGAGCAAACCCCAGTGGATGACCCACATGCAGAGGTTGAAATAAAACCACAATTGAAACCCAGGGGCAATGTGGCTAAGGAAGAAGACCAAAAACCTTCCTACCAGTTGTACAAGCTGCAGATTAAATCACATGTTCAACCAGGCAGACTCTGTGTCTCTGGAATATACAAAAGTCATTGAGAGCTCCCACAAAAGAAAACACACTAGTTCTGATAGCCAGGAACATTGGAGACAGGAACACATAGGAGTAGGACCAGATTAGAATCTGAGCTTGCCCCCACAGCAGGTCCAGAGATCAGCACAGTGTTGGAGGGCATCCTAGGGAGGTGAGGTGGACTGTGACTCCCAGCTAGGTAAAGGATTCTGACAGCAGTGACTCAAGTGAAACATTTATTATTCTTATGTTTTGACTTGTTCTGTAGATTCTTTTGGATTTTTTTTTCTTTTTTCTTTTCCTTTTTGTTGTAGTTGTCGATTTTATTGGCACTATGAAATCTAATTAAGCTTTTGAGCATTTTTTTTCTTCTTTTTCTCAGTCACATTTTTTATTGTTATAAACCTCTGCCTCTACCTTGAGCTATTGTAATTCTGGGGAGTTTTCCTTTCCTTCTGTTTGTTTTTTCTTCTTTTCTCTATTTTAATGTTAATTTTAAAATTTTTAAACTTATCATTATTTTTTCTACATTTATTTATTTGTTTGTTTTTCCTACTGTTCTTTTCCCCTTGCAGTTAATCTTTATGTATATAAATCTTCTTTATCTACCTCTATTTTACTTTACATATCTATTCTTTCTTTCTTTTCTTTCTCTTCTTTCCTCTCAACATACTTGTTAGTTTTGTTTTCATTGCTTTATTCCCCATTTGGCACCTTGCTTTAGTTTTGTTTTCCAGTCTGTGCTTTAGTTAGTTTTGTTCTGGTAGACCTAATGTTAGATTTCTTTTGTTTGCTGGGTCAATTTATTGTACTTTGTTTTTGTTGGACTGTTTTGATTTTTCTTACAGATCTATCTGTATATGTGTATATTCAGTCACACTTTTTATTGTTGTTATAAACCTCTGTCTCTAGGTTGGGCTTTTGCAGTTCTGTGCACTTTTTCTTTCTTCTTCTAGTTTTTCCACTCTTTTTTTATAATTTCGATTTTTAATTTTTTAAAGCTACATTTTCTCCACATTTATTCCTTTGTTTTCCTTTCCTAGTGTTCTTTTCCCTTGGCAGTTAATCTTTAATGTATATAAATCTTCTTAATCTACCTGTATATAACTTTGCATATCTATTTTTTCTTTCTTTTTCTTTCCTTTCCTCTCAACATATTTGTTAGTTTTGTTTTCATTGCTTTATTCTCCACTTGGCACCTTGCTTTAGGTTATTTTTTTCCAGTTTGTGCTTTAGTTAGTTTATTCTTAACTGGTGAATATAATTTTTGATTTCCTTTGTTTGCCAGGTCAATCTATTGTACTTTATTTTTGTTGCAGTATTTTGACTTTACTCATGGGTGTATCTGTATATGTGTATATTCCATCATTTTAATTATTATTTGTCTGATTTTTAACTGCCATTTGTCTGGGGTTCATCTTTGGTTTCTTGTTTTTGAATATTTGTTTTAATCTCACTTAAAGCTATAACAAACCACTTGTGGAATCTTCATTTCTGACTAGAGATCAAGCCCTGAGCCTTTGGAGTGGAAGCACTGACTCCAAGACCCTAGAATACCAGAGAACTAACCCTAGGGGTATCAAATAGTGAGAACTCACACAAAGGAAACCACTTAAATACAAGACTGAACACCAAACCACCAGTAGCACCCTGTGCAGAATGCCTCATCTAAACAACAAACAAAACAAAAATGTAAACCCAAGCATCAGCAGACAGGATTATCACCTCACTCAGCCTTGCCCATCAGAGGAAGAACAAACAAACAAACCAACAAAATCTCAGCACAAATCTCACATTATACAAGTTTACACAAACCACTGGACCAACCTTAGGAGGGCAGAAACCAAAAGGAAGAAAGGAAGTATTGGATAAGGAGACCTCAAACACAATAAGTTAAAACAAATAATGAAAATGTAGAGAAATACTACACAAATGAAGGAATAAACTAGAAACACAGAAATCCAAATAAATGAAGAGGAAATAGGCAAACTACCTGAAAAAGAATTCAGAATAATTATAGCAAAGGTGGTCAAAAATCTTGAAAACAAAATGGAGAAGATGCAGAAATCAATTAACAAAGACCTGGAAGAATTAAAAAATAAACATGCAGAGACAAACAACACAATTACTGAAATTACAAACACTCTAGAAGGAATTAAGAGCAGAATATTTGAAGCAGAAGAAAGAAAGTGCGCTGGAAGATAAAATGGTGGAAACAACTTCTGAAGAGCAGTATAAAGTAAAAAGAATGAAAAGATCTGAAGATAGTCTCAGAGACCTTTGGGACAATATCAAATGCACCAATATTCAAATAATAGGGGTCCCAGAAGAAGAAGAGAAAAAGAAAGGGTATGAATAAATTGTTGAAGAGAGTATAGTTGACAATTTTCCCAACATGGAAAAAGAAATAGATAATCAAGTCTAAGAAGCACAAAGAGTTCCATACAGGATAAACCCAAAGAGAAACAAGCGACATACTATTGAAATTAACAAAGACTAAATACAAAGAAAGAACATTAAAAGCAGCAAGGGAGAAGCAACAAGTAACATACAAGGGAAACCCCATAGGCTTAACAGCTGATCTTTCAGCAGAAACTGTGCAGGCCAGAAAGGAATGGCAGCATATATATTTAAAGTACTGAAAGGGAAAAATATAAAACAAAGATTACTGTACTGGATGAAAGGTTGTTACTGAGCCGTGATAGATGCCAGGATTCTTGGCCTCCAGAGGAGAGGAATTCAACAGGACCAATGATCAGGTTTGATTGCTGAGAGCTTTTGTGTAATAAAATTTTATTAAAGTATAAAAGAGACAAGTTTCTGATATAGACATCAGAAGGGAGCATAAAAGTGGTTCCCTGCTAGTCTTTAGCCAGAAGTTTTATGTCTGCTAGAGAGCTATTAATCAGATAAGAGAAGACACTCAAGGCTGAGGGAGTTTCACCAGGCCCCTCTCCCACCATATGCATTTTTGAGATGGGATGGCATGAGGTGTGTCATCTGCCAGCCTTAACAAATTGATATGAATACTGGTTTGTTGAGCTATTATCAGCCCAAAGTTTGAGAAAAGAAAAAATTAGTCTTAAGTGAAAGCATTTTGAAGAAAGGAAAATTCCAAAGCAAATACACAGTTTCATTAACATAGCTTAAGAAAAACATTTCCATAAGAAAAAAGCATTTGTTAGCTCAAGGTTTGAGAAAAGTTAAGTTCAGGTGGAACTAGGTGTTGTGATGGCTACACAGAATTTTAAGAGAAACTTCCTTTTACTTTTATATGGAGATGGAAAAAAATCTGACATTTGTAGCTTGTTTCTTCCTTCTGCTTAAGGGAGAGATAAAAAATGTCTGACACCTGCAGCCTATTTCCTCTGTTTGGAGAACCCTAGCCTTCCTGCTTGCTACCCTCTCACTGGCAAGAATCTCAGTCAAAATTAATGGAGAAATAAAAAGCTTTTCAGACAAGCAAAATGTAAGAAAATTCAGTACCATCAAACCAGCTTTACCACAATGTTAAAGGGACATATATAGTCAAGAAATAGAAGAGAAGAGAAAAGATCTTCAAAATCAACCCCAAACAATTAAGAAAATGGCAAGAAGAACATATATATCAATAACTGCTTTAAATGTAAATGGAGTAAATGCTCCAACCAAAGACACAGACTGGCTGAATGGATACAAAACAAGATCCATATATATGTCATCTACAAGAAATCCACTTCAGACCTCAAGACACATATGACGGAAAGTGAAAGGATGAAAATATATATTCCATGCAAATGGGAAGGAAAAGAAAGCTGGAGTAGTAATGCTCATATCAGACAAAATTCACCTTAAAATCAAGAGGATTACAAGAGATAAGGAAGGACACTACATAATGATCAAGGGATCAATCCAAGAGGAAGACATAATAATTGGAAATATATATGCACCCAAACTAGGAGCACCTCAATACATAAGATAAAAACTAACAGACATAAAAGGAGAAATTGACAGTAACACAACAATAGTAGGAGACTTTAACACCCCACTCACACCAATGGGCAGATCATCAAAACAGAAAATTAATAAGGAAACACAAGTCTTAAATGATACATTAGATGAGATTGATCTCATTGATATCTTCAGGACATTCCATCCAAATGCAGAAAAATATATTCTTCTCAAGTGCACTTTGAACATTCTCCAGCATAGACTACATCTTGGGTCACAAATCAAACCTCAGTAATTTTAAGAAAATTGAAATCATACCAACCATCTTCTCCAACCACAATGCTGTGAGACTAGATATCAATTAAAAGAAAAGAAAAAAAACTGTAATAAACACATGGAGATTAAACAACAGGTTTCTAAATAACAAGCAGATTACTGAAGAAATTAAAATGTAAATAAAAAAATTTCTTGAAACATATGACAATGAAATCACAACAACTCAAAACCTAGAATAAAAAATGTCACAATTCATATGGAAACAAAAAGACCCCGAATAGCCAAAGCAGTCTTGAGAAAGAAGAATGGAGCTGGAGGAATCAACCTTCCTGACTTCAGATGATACTACAAAGCTACAGTCATCAAGACAATATGGCACTGGCACAAAAACACAAATATAGACCAATGGAACAAGATAGAAAGCCCAGAAATAAACCCATGCACCCATGGGTAACTTATTTTTGACAAAGGAGGCAAGAATATACAATAGGGCAAAGACAGTTTCTTCAATAAATGGTGCTGGGAAAGCTGGACAGCTACATGTAAAAGAATGAAATCACAGCACTTCCTAACACCATACACAAAAATAAACTGAAAATGCATTAGAGACCTAAATGCAAGACCAGAAACTATAAAACTCTTAGAGGAAAACATAGGCAGAATACTCAATGTCATAAATCAAAGCAAGATCCTCTATGACCCACCACCTAGAGTGATGGAAATAAAAACAAAAGTAAACAAGTGGGACCTGATTAAAATTAAAAGCTCTTCCACAACAAAGGAAACTATAAGGAAGGTGAAAAGAAAAACCTTAGAAGGGGAGAAAATAATAGCAGATGAAGTAACTGACAAAGGATTAATTTCCAAAATATACAACAGCTCATACAACTCAATGTCAGAAAAACAAACAAGCCAATCAAAAAGTGGGAAAAAGACCTAATCAGACATTTCTCCAAAGAAGACATACAGATGGCTAATGAACACTTAAAAGATGCTCAACATTGCTCATTATTAGAGAAATGCAAATCAAAACCACAATGAGATATAACCTCACATCGGTCATAATAGCCATCATCAAAAAGTCTACAAACAATAAATTCTGGAGAGGGTGTGGAGAAAAGGGAACGTTCTTGCGCTGTTGGAGGGAATGTAAATTGATACAGCCACTATGGAAGACGATATGGAGATTCCTTTAAAAATTAGGAATAAAACCACTATATGACCACTCCTAGAAATACACCCTGAGGAAACCAAAACTGAAAAAGACACATGTATCCCATTGTTCACTGCAGCACTATTTACAACAGCTAGAAGATAGAAGGAATCTAGATGTTCACCGACAGATGAATGGATAAAAAGCAGTGGTACATATACACAATGGAATATTACTGAGCCATAAAAAGGAATGCATTTGAGTCAGTTCTGATGAGATGGATGAACCTAGAATCTATTATACAGAGTGAAGTGAATCAGAAAGGGGATGTTAAATATCATATTCTAATGCATGTATACGGACTCTAGAAAAATGTTACTGAAGAATTCATTTATAGGGCAACAATAGAAAAATAGAGAATTGACTTATGGACATGGGCAAAGGGGAAGAGAGGGTTAGATATATGAAAAGAGTAACATGGAAACTTACATTACCATATGTGAAACAGATAGCAAACGGGAATTTGCTGCATCGCTCAAGAAACTCAAACAGGGGCTCTATATCAACCTAGAGGGGTAGGAAGGGGAGGGAGGTTCAAAAGGGAGAGAATATATCTATACCTATATGGCAACCCACTCCAGTATTCTTGCCTGGAGAATCCCAGGGACTGGGGAGCCTGGTGGGCTGCCGTCTATGGGGTCACACAGAGTCGGACATGACTGAAGTGACTTAGCAGCAGCAGCAGCATGGCTGATTCATGCTGAGGTTTGACGGAAAAGAACAAAATTCTGTAAAACAATGATCCTTCAATAAAAAAATAAATTAAAAAAAATAAAGTGCACAATAAATGAAATGTGCTTGAATCATTTTGAAAACATCCCCTCCAGGGTCATGGAAAAAACGTCTTCCATGAAACTGGTTCCTGGTTCCAAAAATTTTAGGACCCAAAATGCCCCTTAAAGTTTTCTACTTGTATACAAGAGAGAACATAAAAGTAAACTTAATCATTTCATTTCTTACAGCATAAAGTTGGGTGCTAAAGAAACAGTGGGAGGGGTTCCCAAATCTATCCCACTTAGTTAATTGAATGATACTGGGCCAAGAAGCATTCTGTTTTGTTTTCAATTATTAAAAAAGAAAGACTTTTCAACTACTTAACAATTTACTAAGAATACTACCCTGGTCCAAACTAAGATGAGTTGAAACATCTCTAAGGAAGCAGATAATCACAGCAACAACAATTAAAATGAATGAATGTGCTACATGAATCAGTAACAAGTACCATTTTGCAGAAAAAATTAAGTTGTTCAGAGAGCAGGTGTTTCCTAAAATAAAAGGATACATTCATAGAAATATAGCAGCTGATCTCTGTATATCATATAATCTGATTAACATTAGCAGTGAAAAAAGTCCACTGTTTAGGAAGCTATAAAATAGCCAGTGAGGTAACAGCACTGTATAACTAATAAATAGTACACTGAGTAAGGGCCTGAGGTTTCTGATCAGAACTGGGTGTAAATCCTGCCGCTCTTTGGCTTATATTTTTTTCTTATGACACGTTTTAATTTTTTAATCTGTGATTATTTTCTTCTCTGTACATAATATGTCCTTCTTTCTCTGGCTACTTGTAATGTTTTCCCTTTTCCACCAATTTTCACCGATTTTATTAAGATGTGCCCTGATGTAACTTTCTTCTTGCTTCTTCTGTTTGGGTGCTTAAGATCAACTTGAAACTCTGGGTTTATAATTTTACTCAAATTTGGAAAAATAATTTGCCTTAATTTCATTAAATATTCACTCTCTCCTCTTTCTGGTACAATTGTGCACTCACAGGCTTTGTTGCCTGTTCTTGTCCCACACTCTCTTATCTCTTTCTGGTCTTTTAATTTCATCTTTGTGTCTCATTTTGGATTATTTTAATCCCTTCTTCAAGTTCACTACTCTTTTTGTCTAAAAGGCCCTATTTCATCCAGTAGATTTTTTTATTTAAGATATTTATTTTTACATCTCCAAAAGTTTTCGCCCTTCTCCTGCCTTCAAGCTTTCCCAGCATCAGGGTCTTTTCCAATGTGTAGGCTCTTCACACTAGGTAGCAGAAGTATTGGAGCTTCAGCTTCAGCAACAGTTCTTCCAATGGTTATTAAGGGTTGATTTCCTTGAGGATTGACTGATTTGATCTCCTGTCCAAGGGACTCTTAAAAGGCTTCTGCAGTACCACAGCTTGAAAGCATCAATTCCTTTGCACTCAAACCTTCTTTATGGTCCAAATCTCACATCCCTCAGTTCAGTTCAGTTCAGTCGCTCAGTTGTGTCCAATTCTTTGTGACCCCATGAATTGCAGTACAGCAGGCTTCCCTGTCCATTACCAACTCCTGGATTTCACCCAAACCCACGTCCATCAAGTTGGAGATGCCATCCATCCATCTCACCCGCTGTCATCCCCTTTTCCTCCTACCCCCAACCCCTCCCAGCATCAGAGTCTTTTCCAATGAGTCAACTCTTCACATGAGGTGGCCAAAGTACTGGAGTTTCAGCTTTAACATCATTCCTTCCAAAGAATACCTAGGACTGATGTCCTTTAGAATGGACTGGTTGGATCTCCTTGCAGTCCAAGGAACTCTTAAGAGTCTTCTCCAACACCACAGCTCAAAAGCATCAATACTTCAGCGCTCAGCTTTCTTCACAGTCCAACTCTCACATCCATACATGACCACTGGAAAAACTATAGCCTTGACTAGACGGGCCTTTGTTGGCAAAGCAATGTCTCTGTTTTTCAATATGCTATCTAGGTTGGTCATAACTTTCCTTCCAAGGAGTAAGAGTCTTTAATTTCATGGCTGCAGTCACCATCTGCAGTGATTTTGGAGCCCCCCCAAAATAAAGTCTGACACTGTTTCCACTGTTTCCCCATTTATCTCCCACGAAGTGATGGGACCAGAAGCCATGGTCTTAGTTTTCTGAATGTTGAGCTTTAAGCCAACTGTTTCACTCTCCTCTTTCACTTTCCTCAAGAAGCTTTTTAGTTCCTCTTCACTTTCTGCCATAAGCGTGCTGTCATCTGCATATCTGAGGTGATTGATATTTCTCCCAGCAATCTTGATTCCAGCTTGTGCTCTTCCAGCCCAGCATTTCTCATGATGTATTCTGCATAGAAGTTAAATAATCAGGGTGACAATATACAGCTTTGACATACTCCTTTTCCTATTTGGAACCAGTCTGTTGTTCCATGTCCAGTTCTAACTGTTGCTTCCTGACCTGCATAGAGGTTTCTCAAGAGGCAGGTCAGGCAGTCTGGTTTTCCCATCTCTTTCAGAATTTTCCACAGTTTATTGTAATCCACACAGTCAAAGGTTTTGGCATAGTCAATAAAGCAGAAATAGATGTTTTTCTGGAACTCTCTTGCTTTTTCCATTGTCTAGCGGATGTTTGCAATTTGATCTCTGGTTCCTCTGTCTTTTCTAAAACCAGCTTGAATATCAGGGTGTTCACAGTTCACGTATTGCTGAAGCCTGGCTTGGAGGATTGTGAGCATTACTTTACTAGCATGTGAGATGAGTGCAATTGTGTGGTAATTTGAGCATTCTTTGGCATTGCCTTTCTTTGGGATTGTAATGAAAACTGACCTTTTCTAGTCCTGGGGCCACTGCTGAGTTTTCCAAATTTGCTGGCATATGGAGTGCAGCACTATCATGCCGGGGTGCAGCCCCGGTGGATCCAGGGTGATTTGAAGGTGGGGGGATGGTGTAGCGTCTTTGGAAAAATACATATTAATTACAGATATATAGAGAGATTAGAAACGGATAGTGTAGTAGGAGATAGTCTAGTGGAGAAAAGGAGGCTGAATCCAGATGGGAATTCAGCCAGAGAAACGGGAGCAAGAAAGAAGCGACATGCGGGAATCAGTCTTTCTAGAAACTGATCCGATTTCTTAATTTTGGGGTTTGCTTATATACCTTTTGTTACACATAGGGATGAATACAGAGTCACGCGGAGGTCAGCAGTCCTGACCTTTATCAAAATCAGGTGCTTCACATAAAAAGGTCTTAGGGATTTTATGATCCTTTTTTTCTGATAACCAAAAAACTTATTTTTTCCAAGGGTGTTTTTTCTTAAACCAGGAACCACCCTCCAAATAACGTTACATTACTATAGGGTAAAGGTGTAGTGAGTTACAATCAAGAAAGGAATTTATTTAACCCAAGGTTAACATGATTAGTCTTAAAGGTTAATACTTATTTCTCCTATATGATTAAAGGTTAATACTTATTTCTCCTGTATGTTAGTTATATTCATTATAAGGGCAGGGAATATGGAGATTTAGCAGCAAACATCAGCCCAACAAATAAAAATCCTTTCACCAATGTTCCCCTTAAGATCTATTTAGTCTTAAGATAGTGATAAAGTTACATTTTCACATAGCAAGGACACAGTGATTTATAACAAAGTACAGTGATCTATTACAAAAGAGAAAATTCATTCACTCAAAAAGTCTAGTATTGCTAACCTTAAAAACTACTATATTTCCTTTTCTATATTCCAAATACATTGATTAATATATTCCCAGGTGCCTAAGGATATGGAGGCCTGGCAATCATTGACTCAACAAGAAGAAAAAGCCCTATGTTAATTAAGACTCTCAAAATACTCCAAAACTCTCTGTGCTGTTTATGGTTGAGGGGTAGTAAACAATCATGTGGCAGGAGTATGGATAATCCTGTCACACAAGCTAGTCTGTCAGCAGAGAGGTTTGACCTGAGACATCCTTGTCCCACCCAGGGAAGGGAATTAGCAGCAATTATTGACACAACAAATGAAAAACCCTTCACCAATATAATTCCTAACCAACCCACTATACTAATAATTTCTAACTTCCCAAAAGAATTTGCCTTTAGTAAGTCTAAAACATCTCATGCCTCTCAGGTTGGGAGGCTGTAAACAATCACATGTGGCCAGACAAACCTATACAGGTGGGCTAGATAACCTTCAGAGAAGTCCGTAAGCTGAAACACTCTTGTCACGCCCAGGAATTTTTATTGCCTTGGAGCTGCAAGTTAACTCCTTCTCCGAGAGAAATGGTGATGGGGGAGAGCCCCCCATAAAGTCAGAGGTGTAGGTGAGAGCATAAAACAGACTCTGGTTTTGGGGTTAGATGCTCGGGAACAGGGGGTTTCCTGAGGCTTGATCACGCCTTTGCGTATGCCAAGCCTCCTTCCTCATGACCTTTGCCATGGGCGGAGTTCCTCATGCTGCCTCAACTGGAATTCCATCATCTCCACTAGCTTTGTTCATAGTGATGCTTTCTAAGGCCCACTTGACTTCACATTCCAGGATGTCTGGCTCTAGATGAGTGATCATACCATCGTGATTATCCGGGTCATGAAGATCCTTTTTGTACAGTTCTTCTGTGTATTCTTGCCACCTCTTCTTAATATCTTCTGCTTCTGTTCGGTCCATACCATTTCTGTCCTTTATCAAGCTCATTTTTGCATGAAATGTTCCCTTGGTATCTCTAATTTTCTTGAAGAGATCTCAAGTCTTTCCCATTCTGTTGTTTTCCTGTATTTCTTTGCATTGATCTCTGAGGAAGGCTTTCTTATCTCTCCTTGCTATTCTTTGGAACTCTGCATTCAGATGCTTATATATTTCCTTTTCTTCTTTGCTTTTTGTTTCTCTTCTTTTCACAGCTATTTGTAAGGCCTCCTCAGACAGCCATTTTGCTTTTTTGCATTTCTTTTTTTGGGGATGGTCTTGATCCCTGTCTCCTGTACAATGTTATGAACCTCATTCCATAGTTCATCAGGCACTCTATCTATCAGATCTAGTCCCTTGAATCTATTTCTCACTTCCACTATATAATCATAAGGGATTTGATTTAGGTCATACCTGAATGGTCTAGTGGTTTTCCCTACTTTCTTCAATTTAAGTCTGAATTTAGCAATAAGGAGCTCATGATCTGAGCCACAGGTCCTGGTCTTGTTTTTGCTCCCTAGGTGACTACAAAGACCATAGTTTTGACTAGACGGACCTTTGTCAGCAAAGTGATGTCTCTGCTTTTTAATACACTATCTAGGTTTGTTATAGTTTTTCTTGCAAGGAGCAAGCATCTTTTAATTTTATGACTGCAGTCATCATCCACAGTGATTCTGAAGCCCAAGAAAATAAAATCTGTCCTTGTTTCCTCATCTATTTGCCATGAAGTTTTGGGACCAAATGCCATGATCTTAGATTTTGAATGTTGAGTTTGAAGCCAGCTTTTTCACACTCCTCTTTCACCTTCATCAAGAGGCTCTTTAGTTCCTCTTCACTTTCTGCCATTAGGGTGGTGTCATCTACATATCAGGGTTATTAATATTTCTCCCAGAAATCTTGATTCCAGCCTGAGCTTCATCCAGCATTTCACATGATGTACTATAATATAGGTTAAATAAGCAGAGTGATAATATACAGTCATGACCAGTCCATTGTTCCATGTTTGGTTCTACCTGTAGCTTCTTGACATACATACAAGTTTCTCAGGAGACGGGTAAGGTGGTCTGGTAATCCCATTTCTTGAAGAACTTTCCCATTTGTTGTGATTCACACAGTGAAATGACTTAGCAGAAGTAGATGTTTTGTTGTTGTTATTGTTGTTGTTGTTGTTTTTGGAATTCTCTTTGCTTTTTCTATGATGCAGCAGATGTTGGCAGTTTGATCTCTAGTTCTTCTGCTTTTTCTAAATCCAGCTTGTACATCTAGAAATTCTCAGTTCATGTATTGTTGAAGCCTAGCTTGAAAGATTTTGAGCATTACCTTGCTAGCATGTGAAATGAGTGCAACTGTGTGATATTTTGAACATTCTTTTGCATTGCCTTTCTGGGGGACTGGAATAAAAACTGACCTTTTCCAGTCTTGTGACCACTGCTGAGTTTTCCAAATTTGCTGGAGTATTGAGTGCAGCGCTTTCACAGCATCATCTTTTAGGATTTGAAATAGCTCAACTGGAATTCCATCACCTCCACTAGCTTTGTTGGTAGTAATGCTTCCTAAGACCCACTTGACTTCATACTCCAGGATATCTGGCTCTAGGTGAGTGACCACAACATTATGGATATCCTGGGTCATTAAAATCTTTTTGTACAGTTCTTCTGTGTATTCTTGCTACCTCTTCTTAATATCTTCTGCTTCTATTTGGTCCATATCATTTCTATTCTTTGTTGTGTCCATCTTTACATGAAATATTCCTTTGGTATCTCTGATTTCCTTGAAGAGATCTCTAGTCTTTCCCATTCTATTACTTTCCTCTGTTTCTGCCAAGCTTATTAGGGACCTTACCGCACAAGCTATGGGAACTGGAACTCTTCCCAACCTCCTGTGAGCACTGAAGATAGTTTTGTCTGTTCCTCTGTGGTGGTTTTTCCCCACGTGGTAATTCCCTGACTTTCATGTCCAGGTCAGTGTTCAAAGACATGCAGATATTTGGAGCTATCTCTGAAGCTCTTTACTCTCCAGTATTTTTGATCTGCAATTCTAGCCACCTGGCCTGCCTGAACTTTGAACTCTGTCTTCTCAGCTTAGTGAAGCCCTTGTCTGTGTTTCACCTCCCTCTTGGCTCTGCATCCTATAAACACTCTTGGCAGGGTTCTGGGATACTTGCGGTCCTCACCTCATTTGTTTCTCTTTTCTTAAGCAACACTGCCTATGCAATTTTTCAACATCTAAGAATCATCATTTCAGTTATTCTTTTTAGATTTCTTTTGCTGTTTAAATCATGAGGATTTCAGTCTTCCTGTTTCCATTAGGGCCAGAAGCAGAAACTCCATTTATTTATTATGAAGAGCTGTTTTTGTGTGAAATAAATTAATCATTCAATTCTTATGTATGGTATACTTGGTTTTTCCCATTTATAATTTTTTTCAACCATATATGATGTTTCCTATTAATACGTTTGTTAACCGTGAAAATCTTCATGTGTAAAATTTATCAGTTTTTTTGCATGCTACTTAAAATCATTTCCATTTAAATGATAAAATCATGCATGCATGTTTCCTTATTGTATGTTTGGTTTTCTTTTAACATCTACATACTGACTTATATGGAATTTATGTTGATGTTAGAATAAATTTAAGAATCCAGTGTAATGGCTAGACAGTTGTCTAAAACTCACTTATGGAGTTATCTTTTCCAATGTATTTATATTAGTTTCATCATCATGTTCAACTTGGGCTGTGTCTGTCTTTTTCTTCTGTTGTTCTCTTTGGTTTTTAATTCTGTTTCATTACTTTGACAGAATATTCTTACACTAACACCATACTAGGTTCATATTATATTTTATTATCTGGTAGGGGAAAAAATATTTTCTCATTACTCTCCATTTTTAAGACTTTCTTTTTCTCCCAGCCTCTTCCTGCCCTCTGCATTCGCTCTAAGGCTTCTTTATTTGGGTGAACTTTATCTTCCCTGGTGGCTCAGAGGTTAAAAGTGCCTGACTGCAATGCAGGAGACCTGGGTTCAATCCTTGGGTCAGGAAGATCCCCTGGAAAAGGAAATGGCAACCCACTCCAGTATTCTTGCTTGGAGAATCCCATGGATGGAGGAGCTTGGTAGGCTACCGTCCAGTCCACGGGGTTGCAAAGAGTCAGACATGACTAAGCAAAGAAAATATTTTCTCATTACTTTCCATTTTTAAGAGTTCCTTTTTCTCCCAGCCTCTTCCTGCCCTCTGCATCTGCTCTAAGGCTTCTTTGTTTGGGTGAACTTTAGAATGCATATTAAAGGAACAAAAATATCTATTTGGGACTTTGGGATTAGATTGGAGTTTTAGACTAATTTAGGGAATATTGACATCATTGGAACAAGCAATCTTCCTATCAAAAGAAAACTAATGTTTATTAATTTATCATGTAGTTTATGCATTTATATCACCATTTCATGCAAAGATGGGCTCGATAAAGGACAGAAATGGTATGGGCCTAAGAGAAACAGAAGATATTAAGAATAGGTGGCAAGAATACACAGAAGAACTATACAAAAAAGATCTTCATGACCAAGATAATCATGATGGTGTGATCACTCACCTAGAGCCAGACATCCTGGAATGTGAAGTCAAGTGGGCCTTAGAAAGCATCACTACAAACTAAGCTAGTGGAGGTGATGGAATTCCAGTTGAGCTACTTCAAATCCTGAAAGATGATGCTGTGAAAGTGCTGCACTTCATATGCCAGCAAATTTGGAAAACTCAGCAGTGGCCACAGGGCTGGAGAAGGTCAGTTTTCATTCCAATCCCGAAGAAAGGCAATGCCAAACAATGCTCAAACTACCGCACAATTGCACTCATCTCACACATTACTTTACTAAAAGTAACGATCAAAATTCTCCAAGCCAGGCTTCAGCAATACGTGAACCATGAACTTCCAGATGTTGAAGTTGGTTTTAGAAAAGACAGAGGAACCAGAGATCAAATTGCAAACATCTGCTGGATCATCATAAAAGCAAGAGAGTTCCAGAAAAACATCTATTTCTGCTTTATTGACTATGCCAAAGCCTTCTTTGGAAGGAATGCTAAAGCTGAAACTCCAGTACTCTGGCCACCTCATGAGAAGAGTTGACTCATTGAAAAAGACTCTGATGCTGGGAGGATTGGGGGCAGGAGGAGAAGGGGACGACAGATGGATGGCATCACTGACTCGATGGACATGAGTTTGAGTGAACCCTGGGTGTTGGTGATGGACAGGGAGGCCTATCGTGCTGTGATTCATTAAGTCGCAAAGAGTCAGACACAACTGAAAGGTTGAACTGAACTGAACTGATTCATGTATTCACGTGGCTGATAGTTTCAACACATAGTTAAATTTATTTCTAGATGTTTTCTTTAGTTTTGTTCTTTTTTTAAATGAATATTATTTTATCTTTTAACTGTGCTGGTGATACAAATAAAACTGAATTTTACATATCAATTTTGTCATGTTATAAACCAACTGCTGGTTTATAATGGTCTCAGTTATTTGTCTTGAGCATTCTTGCAGTTATTTCATTCTGTCATTTGCAAATAATGACCACTTTACTATCTTCTTTCTAGTATTAGTCCATCTTATTTTATTATCTTGTTAGATTTAATTGACATATGGTTGGGGAGTTTTTGTTGTAACTGATGGCAGTGGAAAAACATTTGTTGTTTTATAATTAAGTATAGTACTGGCTGTTGGTTTGTTCTGATATCATTTTAAAATCATGTTACAGATGTGTTCTTCTATTTCTAAAGTGTGGGAAGTGCTGCACAGCAGAACTTAAGATTATAGACTCTGAAGCCATATTTACAAGATTTGAGGCCAATCTCTGTGACTTAAAAATCTGAGTCATCACAGAAATTATGTAAACTCTTTGGTCCTCATTTTTCTCATCTGTAAAATGGAGACAATGACACCTCTCTCATATGATTTCTATAAATTCATATTTATAAAACTCAAATAGTCTCTATACATTATAGGTGCAAGAAACATGTTTGCTCTTATAACTTTCTACAAAGCATTCTGTTTGAATTGCTTAATAGCTTCTGAACTTTAGTTACTTTAAAATTCTTATTGAACTTTTTTGCATGTCTATGTTATCTCTGTTTTATTCTGATTAACACTCATTTTCACTTAATTGTATTATCAAGTTTTCAGGAAAAGAAGTCCTGACACTTTTTTCCACTTTGTTTCTTCTTACACACACACACACACACATACAAACACACACACACACATATGCGTAATTTGTGAAAGCATTCAAATGCTATAAAATAGAAAAAAGGAAAAAAAAAAGAGAAAAGTAGAAATTCCCCTTTTAACTCTCACTCTTACTCCCTGGAGGCTTTCATAGTCATGAGTTTGCCTTGCATGCCTCCTTTCCATTTTTATACAAGTGCACACATATATCTATAAGTGTGTTTTACTCTAACAGATAAATTGTTCTGCAACTTACTAATTCTACTTTACAGTATGTCTTAGCAAGATATAAAGTGATCTATCTCTTTCTTTCAAACAATCACCTAAGATAAGAAGTCAGTTCAGTTCAGTTGCTCAGCATGTCTGACTCTGCAACCCCTTGGACTGTAGCACATCAGGCTTCCCTGTCCTTCACCAACTCCTGGAGCCTTCTCAAAGTCATGTCCATTGAGTTGATAATGCCATTCAACCATTTTATCCTCTGTCGTCCCTTCTCCTGCCTTCAATCTTTCCCAGCATCAAAGTCTTTTCAAAAGAATCAGTTCTTTGCATCAGGTGGCCAAACTATTGGAGTTTCAGCTTCAGCATCAGTCTTTCCAATGAATATTTAGGACTGAATTCCTTTAGGATTGATTGACTGGTTGGATCTCCTTGCAGTCCAAGGGACTCTCAAGAGTCTTCTCCAACACCACAGTTCAAAAGCACAATTCTTCAGTGCTCAGCTTTCTTTATAGTCCAACTTTCACATCCATATTGGAAAAAGCATAGCTTTGACTAGATAGACCTAGCTCTAAACATGTATATGCAATTACTCTTCAGGCTGACTCTGGACATTGAACTGCTCAATTAACAGGCAAACCCATTTAAAATTTGATGCATAGAGTAAGACTCCTTACCCATGAAGTTTCCACCATGCATAAAGAGACCAGTAGTTTTTGAAGAGAGTGCCAGTATCTGATCCTTGCTATTATCAGAGCTTATTAATGATTTTATATTTTTGCCAATAAGGATAAGAGAAGAATGCTTTCTTCTTTTTTAGTTTGAATTTGTCTATGAATACCAGTGAGTCTGAACAACTGTTTATAAACTTATTTGCATTTGGATGTGGGTTGCCTTTTGTTCCCCATTTCCATTTGAGCAGGTTGAATTGGTAAATTTGGTTTAGAGCAATTGCTTACAGTTCACAAAACTTTAACTTACTGGGTCAGTGAGTATTTTCTTCCACATGGCTGCCTTTGGTCAGCCTCTGGATTTTTGGCTTGGAATCAATCTTATCTTTTTTGTTTATTTAGGGAGACATAGCAGACTTAAATACTCCTTGTGTGGTCTCTCCCCTGAACACCCTCATTGTCAGCCTGAGCTAAGGGGTATCCTTTGTCAGGGCCTGCTCCCTGCTCACATATGGCATCTGTCCTCCCACTGAAAGCGGATGGAGGTGCCTTCAGAGATTCAGTAAGCTTATTCCTGTGATGCCAAATCATGCTTGGCATCATGAGGATTTAATGAGCTCCAAACAGTTTCCTCCAATTTGTTCCAAACTGTTTATTATAGCAGGTGCAATGTACTTTGAAAGTTGTCAGTATGAGATTATAGTCATTTCCTAGTTAAACTAAAGGAAGTTGTCTTCTTCAAAACTCATTTAAAAATATTTGCAAATGGGCATTTATGCTGGTATCCTTCCTAGAAATCCTAGGCCAATTCTTAATCACTGACAATATGATTTTCTTTATTATAGCCTATTTTAGTTTAAAAGCTCTGGTGGCTCAGATAGTAAAAAGTCTCCCCACAATGAGAGAGACTTGGGTTTGATCCCTGGGTTGGGAAGGTCCTCTGGAGAAGGGAATGGCTACCCACTCCAGTTTTCTGGCCTGGAAAGTCCTGTGGATGGAGGATCCTGGCAAGTTAAAGTCCATGGGGTTGCAGAGTTGGACACAGCTGAGGAACAAACACAGAGCACAGAGATTTTAGGTTAATGGACTTTACAGTAGTTTTATTACATATCTGTGATAATTTCTTGCTGTTAGCCAAAACTGAACCCTAAAATATGTAATAAGAGTATATTACTTTTTTGTTAATACAGAAATGTGTAAACTTACAGTTTTCGATAGTAGCAATGATTCTGAGGTTCTCTTTAGTGACTTAAGGAAAGGAAAGGAAAGGAAAGTGAAGTCGCTCAGTCGTGTCTGACTCTTTGCGACCCCACGGACTGTAGCCTACCAGGCTCCTCTGTCTATGGGATTTTCCAGGCAATAGTATTGGAGTGGATTGCCATTTCCTTTTCCAGGGATCTTCCCGACCCAGGGATAGAACCCAGGTCTCTCGCATTGTAGACAGTCGCTTTATCGTCTGAGCCTGAGTAAATTCAGTCTGGATGAGAGATCTAAGTGGATCTTCTGCCTGCAGGCAAAGCTAGGGAAGGCATAGGAGAATGGCCAAGGAAGGGGACGGCCAAAAGGGGGCGCGGGAAAGTGGAGTAGGTTGCAGATAAGGGCTGATCTGGAAGGTTGACTTGAAGGGGATAAAAGTGGGAGGAATTACTGGAGTAAGGAAAGGGAGGGAATACCAGGGCTGGAGGAAGGCAAAGTATCAGTGGAAAAGAAATGACATTATGTTTAATTCATAAGGAATATATATGCAAACTATTACTTAATAAAGAAGCATATTAGTCAATTACTCTAAAATGTTACTAATAAACTTAATTGTTTGGGACTCAGCTTATCCATTAGGAAGACTGACCTGTTAATTGCTATGTCATGTCCGCCTCTTTGCGATTCCCTAGACTGTAGCCCTCCAGGCTCCTCTGCCCATGGGATTTCCCAGGCAAGAATACTGGAGTGGGTTGCCATTCCCTTCTCCAGGGAATCTTCCTGACCCAGGGATGGCAGAGAAAAATGTGGTAGTGTAGATGTGAGGATCTGCTACAAGCCAATCCTCTTAGCCACGTTCATGTTCTCTTTGACTTCTTTGGTCATTTGAGCCACATAAAACAGGAGGCAGCTCTCAGAAACAGGCTTCCCAGGTGGCTGAGTGGTAAAGAATCTGCCTGCTAGTGCAGCAGATGTGGGTGACGCAGGTTCAGTCCCTGGGTTGGGAAGATCCCCTGGAGTAGGAAATGGAAACCCACTCCAGTATTCTTGCCTGGAAAATTCCACTGATAGAGGAACCTGGCAGGGTACATACAGTCCATGAGGTCTCAAAGAGTCAGACATGAGTGAACACACATTAGCTCACAAAGGAGGGAAGAGAGAAGCCTGAGTCTGACCTTCCTGAGTTCAGCATTTACAGATACAAGCTTTCTCACGTGGAGCTGGCAACAGGATAAAAGCTGAGTGGATAATCTTTAGCTCCAGATAGCACCAGAGAATGTGAACTCCCACAGGACTTAAAGCACACTTTAAAATGCACCTGTAAAGGAGGTTTGTACCAAGTCGAACAATGGTAAGTGGTAGCTACCCAGTACTCTTGCCTGGAAAATCCCATGGATGGAAGAGCCTGGTAGGCTGCAGTCCATGGGGTCGCTGAGAGTTGGACATGACTCAGTGACTTCACTTTCACTTTTCACTTTCATTCATTGGAGAAGGAAATGGCAACCCACTCCAATGTTCTTGCCTGGAGAATCCCAGGGACGGGTGAGCCTGGTGGGCTACTGTCTATGGGGTCGCACAGAGTCGGACATGACTGAAGCGACTTAGCAGCAGCAGCAGCAGCTGCCTTGAGCCAAGTGGAGAAGTTTAAGGTCAAGTCAGGCAATGTGGTCATCCATCTATAATGTGTGTCATGGGTTTTATAATACCAGAGTTGGACACGACTAAAGCGACTTAGCAGCAGCAGCAGTGCCAAGACAGCCTGCATTTTTGTTTTAACTTTGTATACTGTTTCCACTTAAAGTTAGTTAAGGAGATTAAAATTAAATTGAGACTGATAAGTATGGTGGGTATTATAATAATTATTTAAAATTTGAACATAACACAAATGTGAGACTCTTATTCCTCAGTGTCCCTTGGTGGCAGTTTTAAACAGCTCAGCCAAGGATTACCTAGGGAAACAGGCTTTACTCACAGCTAGCTAGTGCTCCCAGACTTGATGAAGTCACAGCTAACTTGAAGTAACACCCAACTTGTAGACAGTCTGGCAGAGAAGATAACACCCAAGGATACGGCTTATGAACCAGCAGTATATTAGACAGTTTTATAGAACAAGGATGTTTGACAGTTTTATATATGACTTACCACTGTAGACTAACATTCCTTTATTAAATTGCCTATGATGAGACTTCTTTTCGAATACTACTCAAATCTGCTTTATAATCTTACTAGTTTTTGCATTAATTATGTCAATTATGTTTTTACTTTTGACAATTACACTTTAACATGAAAAAGTCAGCAAATTGTGGATATTTGTGTTTTTCTCTGAATCTCTTTTAAAAGTTCACTTAAAGAGATTCTGTAAATGCTTAGATAGTTATTCATGATTTTAGTAATTTTTCAGTTGAAGCATAATTATTGACTTGGAAAAATTTACTTTATTTCATTGCTCCTAAGAGGAACAGTACTTTGGCCACCTCATGCGAAGAGTTGACTCATTGGAAAAGACTCTGATGCTGGAAGGGATTGGGGGCAGGAGGAGAAGGGGATGACCCAGGATGAGATGGCTGGATGGCATCAGTGACTTCGATGGACGTGAGTCTGAGTGAACTCTGGGAGATGGTGATGGACAAGGAGGCCTGGCGTGCTGCGATTCATGGGGTCGCAAAGAGTCAGACGCGACTGAGTGACTGAACTGAACTGAAGAGGAACCTGGCTGTTAACCACAAGGTTATAAATGTACATCTAAAATAAAATAAGTGGTAGCTTTTTAATAGATGACTGTATAAACCTTACAAGAAATGGTGAAACATCTTGTTGGTGGGATTGTTAGATAGACTAAAAATGTTTAAACATATGATTTTTTAAAAATGTAACTTAAATATTTTAGTTCCAGAAATGTATTTGTCCTACTTTTGGATATAAATGTGTCTTCTCATTGCCACTCAAGCAATATTTTGAAGTTTTAAGCATTTTTGATCCAATAGCTCTACTCCATGTAATGGTTCGCCATCTCTTCTGAGACTGAAATCACCTGAAGAAGTAACATTTGATTCCTGAGTTCCAGTCCCTAGAGTTTTGTTTTAATTGATTTGGCATGCAGTCCAAACATTGATGTTTTTGTTTATTTTTTCCTCTTTCTTTTTGTATTTTTGACCTTATATTAAAAGGTCCTGAAAATATGATAACACATTTACAGAAAACTTGGAAAATACAGAACAAAGTTACATATAGTTTCATTATATATATATTGAAATTATTATTTTAAGTAGATAAATTCAGAATTTTAGTTGGAGTTTCAATATCAAACTCTCAAAAATTAATATAATGAATATATAGAAAAGTAGAAGGATATAGTAGGCCTGAAAAGCACCATGAACCAATTCAATATAGTTAAGATTCATAAATTTTCACATAACTGTAAGATACAAATTCTATTCAGTTTCCCACAGCCTATAAACTAGGAGACACTGGAACATATCCAGGGATATAAAACAGGGTGCAAAAATTTCATGGTCTAAAGGTATTGAGATCATACAGAATCTGTTCTCTCATCACTGTGGAATTATGTTAGAAATCAATATCAAAAGATATTTGAAAATAACCCACATGCTTTCAAGTACACTGTGACATTTACCAAGAGAGATCTTTGACTCAGCCATTGAAAGCCTCAATAAAGTTAGAAGACTGATAAAACACAGAGTGATTGCAGAGAAGAAAGCATTTAGATGGGAGATTAATATCAAATGAGAGATTAATATCAAAGATACATAGGAAAAAAAAACCCATGATTTGGAAATTAAATGTCCACTTTTAAATGATGGATGTATCTAAGAAGCCATATCATGGAAAATTAGAAAATATTTGTAACAGAATAAAAATGAAAAGAGAATTTACTGGAATTTGTTGCATGCAGCTAAAACTGCTCAACAAATATTGATGTTTTCCAATGCTTTGCAGTGGAGAACCAAGGTTCAGAACCACTGCCAACCTTGACAATCATCACGACCTTATTAAAAATAAAAATAACTCATTCCTACCTCTTAGAGGTTCTGACTCAGATAATATGAAGTGTGGACAGAGAACATTATGATGGCTGGCAGGGTCTAGGAATCACTGGCTAAAAGAGTTCACTTTAGTAATCTTGATAACACAATCCACAGATCAGAAAATTCTGTCTCATAATACTCAGCTTAACCTATTCTCCCTCATTCACGTTTATAATTTCATTTTTAGATATTTAGTAGGAAACTCTTATTTTGAGAAAGAATAAGGTTCAATATAATTTTGAAAGGAGTCAAGTCATTGTCACAAGGGGAAATACAAATAATTCAAAATGTGACTAATGTGTAAAAGCTATATCTTAAAAAATTCTATAGTTTTCACTGACAAATATTTGTTAATTAGGAGATAAATGTAATTAGAAGTGGATAAAAATCTCTTCTCAGTGTTCTAAATTGAAATCTGCCAAAAATACTGAAGCCTGATAAAACCTTGGCCCTACTACACTTTTATGATGCAGAATGGAGCTGCTGTTGCCCTAACACTGGATAATTATAAATATCTCCCTAAAATACACATAAAGCTTTCAACAAGGGAACCTGCTGCTGCTCTAAATCAGGCACTGAGAATAAGACTCCAGGTGGTAAGATGTAAGTTCCATCTAGGTTTCTCTTCACCTGCACAACTGTTGATCTCCAAGAGGATGAACATAAAAGTTTATTTTCAGGAACAATAAAAACTTGTTCTACTTTTTAATTTTATGGTCTCATAGAGAATTTTTTTAAAAGAATGCATTGAAAACTTGCATGTTCTAACATAGATACTAGCAAAAAAATCACTTTTACCACTAAAATCCAGATAAATGATATAGAACTTTCAAACTGGAGGATTCACTTCTTTCATGAGTTTTGGAACATTCTCAGATGTTACTGCTTCAAGTATTGCTTTTTTCTCAGTTAGAGCCATGTCACACTTTTTAATTCTATCCTAGATGCCTTTGAACTTCTCTTCAGTTATACTTTGTTGTCTCTGTGATGAAGTTTGGGCTTTCCTGGTAGCTCAGCTGGTATGGAATCTGCCTGCAATGCAGTAGATCCTGGTTCCATTCCTCTTGGGAAGATTTCACAGTTCTATTTTTTTATTCCACTAAGCTTTCCTTCAGGGATATGTGAGCAGCTCTTTGGTGGGTCCATTTACTATTTAAAATTTATCATCTATATTTTTCTGGTCATAAGTAGCCCACAGGACTCAGATTTTCGCTCACTGACCTTTCAAATGCTAGAGGACCATGGGGTTACAGGTATTCACAGCCCAGCAGTCCCTACCTGCATGGAGGGCCTCTGACAGTAGGGACACTTGGACTGAAATGTGTCTTCTAACAGTGGACAAAGCCAGTAAGAGGAAATCAAACAGAACAACATGAACAGAAAGAATTAACACTTAATATAGATAGAGGCCAAAATAATGAAATGGGAGAGAAAACAAGGGTAATCTTGGTTTAAAATGCAGATAAAAAAATAAAATAAAATGCAGATATGTATAACTGATTCACTTCGCTATACCATAGAAACTAACACAACATTATAAAGCAACTATACCCCAATAAAATTTTTAAAAGTCAACCAGGAATGGACTGGAATTCCTACTCTAAAAAATTAAATTAAAAAAATTAACAAATGCAGATTTTATTTGCTTGAAATAATACAAAGAGGAAACCTTTGATAAGCCATTTAGAAATGAACAGAAACACATTTCAGAAATAATAAAGGCTATTATTTATGGGATAACAGAATTATAAAGCAAAGAGATTTTTGTATACTTATTGGAATAAACTTCAAATCCAGGGGAAATATTCAATTTTAGCAAAATGTGCTGTCAAAATTAACTCGAAGATAGAACAAATGACTTAATAACTCTACAGGTGATATGATTTATGTAAATACAAAGCAGTCAATGTGGTTAAAGTTCATAGTGTTATAAAGGGGGGAAAGATCCATTGGACAGAGGATCTCTGTGTGGAGAACCAGGGACGGGGACTGGTTAAGTGGAAATTTACCAGCAGTAATTGTGCTATCTTTAAGAGAAAACCCCAGGAGCAATATGACACAATGTTGGCAGGTCTTGCTTTGGGCGAACTGGGGCTATGGATGTCTGTGTCGTTGTTCCTTGTATTTCCCCCTACCCTCAATTCCATGTGGGAATTTTTTTTAAATGCCATGTGAGTTCCACAGAAATGTGAAAACCATTTGGCAAAATTCAACACCCTTTTATGACAAACACGTCAATAGGGTGATAGAAAGAGACATTTTAAAGAAGCATGTGGACAGCTTTGTCTTAATAAGCAAATATTAGAAATATTCCCAGCAAAAACAGAGACAATGTGTCTAAAATCACCACTTTGTTTTTGGGCTTTAATATATTTCTCAAAAGGACCCACACCACTCTTTAGAAGAATTCTGCTACAAATTTACTTCAGGTGATTTTACTGAAACTGGTCAAAACCTATACAGTTCAAGAAGGCTGACACTTCAAACCCATCCTTACAGGCAGGAAATGACCCTCTGGGATGATTTCCTGGGAATTCATTAATAATTCATATTAGTGATTTTTTTCTCAAAACTACAACTTCCCCAGTGGGTCATTAAGCACTGGCTGGCTCTCCAGTACACACAGAGCTACAGGATTTCACTTTACTACCCTCCTGGAATTTGAAGATCTGAAGGGGAAGAATCAGTAAGCAGTAGGCTTATTGATGTCATCCTGCTGTCTTTAAGGCATGTTATATGACTTAAGACTCATCATGGCCTTTTAAAAGTCTGATTGTGTCTTTGTTGTGGTGTGCGGGCTTTCTCGCTAGTGGTGGCACGCAGGACTTCTCTAGTTGCAGCACATGGCCTCTCTTGTGGTGGTGCAATGGCTTCATTTGTTGGGCTTTACAGAATGCAGACTCAGTAGTGACAGTGTGCAGACTTCCCTAGTTACAGTGCAGAGGCTCGCTTCTTCCAGGGCATGTGGGATCTTAGTTTCCCAGCCAGGGATTGAGCCCATGTCTTCTGCATTGGAAGGCAGATTCCTAACCACTGGGCCACCAGAAAAGTCCCTCATCATAGTCTTCTAAGGTGAGTTGGGTCTATTGTTGCAGGCTACTGTAGGGATTGAATCACCCAAACTTTACAGGTGGGAGGGGAGAGTGGGAAGGAGCATCAAGTCATTGACTAGCCACACCTGGTCTGCAGGTCCTAAACCCACTCTCTGCTGAAGATAACCTGGGACAGAAGTCTGAGTAAGATCAGTGAGCTGCCTGGTGCTGGTCTCCTTCTGGCCCAAATCCTCCCAGGCTGTGCCCCAAGGCTCATTTGGGCTGGTGGTTCTCTGGGTTCAATGTTACTGTTACTTTTCTGGCTTTATCAAAGCAGTGTAGTCTTTTCCCTTCTCCTGCTTTTATTTCTTAATATTTGTGGGTTCTGCTCTCACACAGTTCTGTGACACAGTGAATTGATGATAAAGAATAGTTGTAACAAGTAAGACTTATGAGAAACAAATATAATTCAAAGAAAAAATACAACTAAGAACAATGAGAGTTTCCACAATTTCAATCGTGATTAAAATAGCTTTTAATTGATAGATTAGTTGTCATTGTTATGACTGCTGTAATTACAATTTTGGGAATAATCTTATGTTAACAAAGTGATGAATGAAGGCAGTCAATGAATATTTGAGGAGAGCCTATCTAGACAGCTATCAAAATATATGCCCTTTCTGAAGGAGGATTTTATAAGCAACAATAGCAGCAGGCAGTGCAACTATGATTAACACATCTGTACAGGGTGTTAGGCAGGCAGTGTCTGCAGAATTTCACTTTTAATACAAAAAATATAGAATTTTTCTTCCATTGTTCCCATTTTACAGATGAACCTACTGAGGCACAGAAAAAATAAAATAATTTGTTCAAGGTCACACAGACAATAAGAAGTAGATTTTGGATTCAATTCCAGAGATACACTTCCCAAGAAAGACTTGTATAGAATTACTGTTCCTCCAGTGTCCTGAAGCAAGCACTACTTCAACAGATATAATCATGAGGACTCAGAACACCAGTCCAGGAGACATTAATCAAAGTCAGAGGTCACAGCCTCGCTTGGAAGAGGGACTAGCTTGTCTATCAAAGATACAAAGCATTGTTTTTATGGGCTTCCCTGGTGGCTCAGATGGTAAAGAACCTGCTGGCAATGCAGGAGACCTGGGTTTAATCCCTTAGTGGGGAAGATCCCATAGGGAAGAAAAGGGCTACCCACTCCAGTACTCTTGTCTGGAGAATTCCATTGATAGAGGAGCCTGATGAGTTACAGTCCATGGGGTTACAAAGAATCAGACATAACTGAGCAACTAACACTTTCACTTTTTTCACTTCAAGACTTGACTACATACAGTGGGGACTTTGCAAAAACCCACGTGTCAGAGATGAAGAGATCTTTAAATGAGATATTATTTGAAAGGGCATTTCTTTGATCTATAGCCAGTGTTATTTCTGCTCTGCCATGAACTTGAGAGAGGCAAGCTAATCTTGGATGTGACATCCTACGGAACTAAATGATGTACACTTGAGAAGCTGCATCTGTGCAATTAGCAATGACAATTTGTGATTAGTTAGGATATAGCAGTAAAAAAAAAATTGCTCTTCCTAGCTATGGATTCAAAAATAGCTCTTCAGGTGATAGTTGATGCTGAGAAAGAATCATGCCGAATTCCGAGCTGTAAAAACAAATATCATTGGGAGTATTTTTCAGACGATGTCTGCTTGTCCCACTACAATCAAGATGTGTTAAAAAATTCTATGACATGTGTGGGGTTCCTTCCTCCTTCCAGTTTCTAACAAGTTGAAAAATATGTGCAAATGTCAAGGATTAAAATATCTCCTTCACTGCTGATAAAGATGAGTGGAAAATTCATCTCAGATCCAATAATTTTTTTAAAAGTTTCTATTTCCCATCTGTATTGGATATACAGGGCAGAGAGGTCCAGCCAGGTGAATCAGTCACACTCAACAATCACAAACCAAAATCAGGGACAGTGACCCAGTGACCGTACATCACCCTCCACCCAGAAGTAAAGATCTATGGAGATATTGGCAAGTCCTAGCTCCCTTCTACTTGCAGGTCAGTAGAAATCTCTATTTTGTGGGATAAGGCAGGAACCCAGGAATATGGAGAAAAAGCTTTCCTTGAGAATATGAAAAGCGTGTTTCAAATAGGTTAACTGGTGGTTCAGAGTATTAAACATTGTCTTTCCCCCTATTTATTTGATGGCCTCTGGTATGTGTGGCCTCCTACTCTTAATCATGGGTGATACGCAGAAGTAGAAAAGATGACTGTGCTTTGGGGACATTCTCTCTAAAAAAGGTCAATGCACACACAATGTTTGCTTAAATAACAAACAATGTTTGATTAAATAACAACACAATAAACCAGATCATAGCATACCAACGGTGTGATTTCCCTGGAGGGCCAGTGGTTAGAGCTTCACCTTCCTATGTACGGGGTGCCAGTTCAATCCCTGGTCGAGGAGATAAAATCCCGCATGCCTTGAGACCAAAAAGCCAAAATATAGAAAACCAGAAGCAATATTGTAACAAATTCAATAAAGAATTAATAAAAAGGCAACACACCACTTGCTCTCAAAAAGCATACAGATTCCATTGGATCCAAATAGATGAGAAGTTGATGAATTTTGGGGAAATTCATTCATCAGACTTTTGCTGACTGAGATCTTCATGAAGCAAATGCTTTTATAGAGAAATCCATTCTCAAAGGGCAGGCAAGGCTGTACTAAGGGGAATGGAGTTGTCAAGGAGGATGGGACAAGAGAGGTGTGTGTGTGTTACACAAGAGAGTGAATGACCCATGCAAGTTAGAGAGTGAGTAATGAGAGAAATAGATTTAAGGAACTGGATCTGATAGACAGAGTGCCTGATGAGCTATGGAATGAGGTTCATGACATGGTACAGGAGACAGGGAGCAAGACCATCCCCAAGAAAAAGAAATGCAAAAAAGTAAAATGGCTGTCTGAGGAGGCCTTACAAATAGCTGTGAAAAGAAGAGAAGCAAAAAGCAAAGGAGAAAGGAAAGATATACCCATTTGAACGCAGAGTTCCAAAGAATAGCAAGGAGAGATAAGTGCATCCTTCTTCAGCGATCAGTGCAAAGAAATAGAGGAATGGGAACAACAGAATGGGAAAGACTAGAGATCTCTTCAAGAAAATTAGAGATACCAAGGGAACATTTCATGCAAAGATGGGTTTGATAAAGGACAGAAATGGTATGGGCCTAATAGAAGCAGAAGATATTGAGAAGAGGTAGCAAGAATACACAGAAGAATTGTACAAAAAAGATCATAATGACGCTGATGATCACAATGGTGTGATGACTTGCCTAGAGTCAGACATCCTGGAATGTGAAGTTAAGTGGACCTTAGGAAGCATCACTAGGAACAAAGCTAGTGGAGGTGATGGAATTCCAGTGGAGCTGTTTCAAATCCTGAAAGATGATGCTGTGAAAGGGCTGCACTCAATATGCCAGCAAATTTGGAAAACTCAGCAGTGGCCACAGGACTGGAAAAGGTCAGTTTTCATTTCAATGCCAAAGAATGCTCAAACTACCGTACAACTGTACTCATCTCACATGCTAGTAAAGTAATGTTCAAAATTCTCCAAGCCAGGCTTCAGCAATACATGAACTGTTAACTTCCAGATGTTCAAGCTGGTTTTAGAAAAGGCAGGAGAACCAGAAATCTAGTTGCCAAGATCTGCAGGATCATCAAAAAAGCAAGAGAGTTCCAGAAAAACATCTATTTCTGCTTTATTGACTATGCCAAAGCCTTTGACCATGTGGATCACAATAAACTGCGGAAAATTTTAAAGAGATGGGAATAGCACACCACTTGACCTGCCTCTTGAGAAACCTGTATGCAGGTCAGGAAGCAACAGTTAGAACTTGGCATGGAGCAACAGACTGGTTCCAAATAGGAAAAGGACTACGTCAAGGCTGTATATTGTCACACTGTTTATTTAACTTATATGCAGAGAACATCATGAGAAACATTGGGCTGGAGGAAGCACAAACTGGAGTCAGTCTTGCTGGGAGAAATATCAATCACCTCAGATATGCAAATGACACCACCCTTATGGCAGAGAGTGAAGAGGAACTAAAGAGCCTCTTGATGAAAGGGAAAGAGGTTAAAAAGTTGGCTTGGAGCTCAACATTCAGAAAACAAAGATCATGGCATCTGGTCCCACCACTTCATGGCAAATAGATGGGGAAACAATGGAAACAGTGGCTGACTTTATTTTTCTGGGCTCCAAAATAACTGCAGATGGTGATTGCATCCATGAAATGAAAAGACGCTTACTCCTTGGAAGGAAAGTTATGGTCAACCTAGATGGCGTATTAAAAAGCAGACATCACTTTGTCAACAGAGGTCCATCCAGTCAAGGCTATGGTTTTTCCAGGAGTCAGGTATGGATGTGAGAGTTGGACTATAAAGAAAGCTGGGCACTGAAGAATTGATGCTTTAAACTGTGGTGTTGGAGAAGACGCTTAAGAGTTCCTTGGACTGCAAGGAGATCCACCCAGTCCATCCTAAAGGAGATCAGTCCTGGGTGTTCACTGAAGGACTGATGTTGAAGCTGAAATCCCAATATTTGGCCACCTGATACAAAGAGCTGACTCATTTGAAAAGACCCTGATGTTGGGAAAGATTGAAGCAGGGAGGAGAGGGGAACGTCAGAGGATGAGATGATTGAATGGCATCACCGACTAATTGGACATGGATTTGGGTGGACTCCAGGAGTTGGTGATGGACAGGGAGGCCTGGCATGCTGAAGTTCATGGGGTTACAAAGAGTTCGACACAACTGAGTGACTGAACTGAACTGAATGAGAGAAATAATGAGGAGCAAGTTGGAACTGAGTTTAATCAAGTGCAAAACTGAGGGGTCTTTCCTCCCTGCCGCTCACATCCATGTATCTCTTCTCTATGTCTACATTTCCATTGCTGCCCTGCAAATAGGTTCATCAGTATCACCTTTCTAGATTCCAATAATATGTGTTAATATATGATATTTGTTTTTCTTTCTGACTTACTTCACTCCATGTTATAGATTATATGTTCGTCATTAGAACCTCATTAGAACTGAATCATGTGTTTCTTTTATGGCTGAGTAGTATCCCATTGTATGTATCACAGCTTTGGGAGGGGACATATGTATACCTATGGCTATGAGCACATCCATGCTGTCTATGTTGGTTGGGATTTGGTCTGTGTTCTGATGACTAAATCAACTTGGGACAAGTTAATCTACGCTGGTCACCTGAAGTTCAATTGTCCAAATAGTGCTTTAGGAAGGATACAGCATAAAACTGTACTTCATATCAAATAAGAAATTTGCATATTTTTAGAATAATGAAAGCATATTTTGGCAGGGAATGATTTTGACATCAGGAAGTTCTAGGGTCAGATATTGGCTTCAACATTTCCTAGATGAGTCACCATAATTAGACAACTATAATTTCTGTGAGTTTGTGAAAATGATACTTCTCTCACTAGACTATTTTGAAAAATAAATTATACGATGTGAAGTGCCACATGATAAAGTGTCACTTGATTGTTATTCAGAAAACAATGCTTGACTTATGAACACCATTCCTGCATATTCCGTGAATTTTGCTACTTGTGGTCACATGACCTTGAGTGTCACAGCTACAAAAATCCCATCATTTCTATATATTTTAGTCCATATTAGATAATTGTACGTTTAGTAAATTCTTATAATATGCCTGACATAGTGCTGTGTATTCACTACATAGATCAGAGGAAAACATGACTTCTGCTTTCTAGGAGGTTAAAATCCCGTAGTGGAGATAGACATGGAAACAGGGAGTAGAGTAGTGAGGGCCATGCTGTATAGATGTATGGACCAAACTGGGCAGTAGCACAGATCTGAGGAGCTTAAACAGAGATGAAGATGAGTGATAGGGTGATGGGTGCAGTTTTCCTTAGAGAGAGCAGGCAGGTGCTTGAGAGAAGATGAAAAAAGACTACACATTTTTCAGATAAGTAAAAAGGGTGTATAAATTAAGTAAGTGAAAGTCACTCAGTCATGTCCAACTCTTTGTGACCTGCCAGACTTCTCTGCCCATGGAATTCTCCAGGCCAGAACACTGGAGTGGGTAGTCTTCCCCTTCTCCAGGAGATCTTCCCAATCCAGGGATCGAACCCAGGTCTCACCCATTGCAGGTGGATTCTTTGCCATCTGAGCCATCAGGGAAGACCAATAAAAAGGGTGAGGTGGTGTCTACTGATTGCTCCCACTATTATATTCTATGCTGATGCTCACTCACTAAGTCGTGTCTGACTCTTGTGGCCCATGGACTATAGCCCGTCAGGCTCCTCTGTCCATGGGATTTCCCAGGCAAGAATACTGGAATGGGTTGCCATTTCTTTCTCCAGGGGATCTTCCAGACCCAGGGATCGAACCTAGATCTCTTCCATTTCCTGAATTGACAGGCTAATTCTTTACCACTGAGCCACCAGGGAAGCCCATATTCTATGAAAGAGGCCCTTGAAAGATAACTTTCATAATACAAGTAAAAGCAAAGATTGTTATTATTGAGCATGGGGTCAGGCACTGTTTCAGATGTTTTAAGCATATTCTTGTATAATTTTCATAACGACAGGAAAAATGATTCAAAGAGGTTAAGTGAGTTTTCAGTTCAGTTCAGTCACTCAGTCGTGTCCAACTCTTTGCGACCCCATGAATCGCAGCACACCAGGCCTCCCTGTCCATCACTGACTCCCAGAGTTCACTCAGACTCACTACTATTGAGTCAGCAATGCCATCCAGCCATCTCATCCTCTGTCATCTCCTTCTCCTCCTGCCCCTAATCCCTCCCAGCATCAGAGTCTTTAGCCCATGTTATAAAAACAGTAAATGATCAATAAGTATTTCAGTTCATGCTTTATGAGTCCAAGTCTAAATTTCATTCTATAGTATTAGATCATATTTATTTTGGTGTTCAGATGAGAAAATTCCCATAAGAGGACTTGGAAAGCTATAATCTATCTTATTTTTTTTGGTAATGCATGACTTTTATGTTAATGTTTTTTAAAATGTAAACAATTTGTTTACTTTTCTGTGTTTTGTGATAGTCAATCACATGCAGCCATGAAATAAAATTCTCAGGAAAACAACATTTATCATATTCACAGATCCTAGAAACAGGTAGCATGATATGACACAGAGGGACACATGCAGAAGCACCAGCATCAGTCAGACTGCAGAGGAGCAGGATTTAGGGGAGAGCCCAGGCCATGGGCTCAATGAAATTCTCATGGGAAAAGCAAGAGAGGGCAAGGTAAAAAGTTTAGGACAGACCAATTTGAATAACTTCAGTGGGATCTAAGCTATAGATGTAGTCCCTGATTACCAGGTACCTGGATCTGGGATAATTAAGGCAGATGAATATTGCCTCCTGGAATGCCCAGGTCAGATGGAGGAGGTCTGGCTGGGATTGGATGGCTTGCACATCAAAGACATGCTCCAGGCTGGGCTCTATGCTCTAACGATTCACTAGTCCAGGGAGAGGCAGTCCCTCCTTAGCCAAAAGGATCTTCATCACTGACTCAGCAGACATGAGTCTGAGCAAGCTCCAGGAGTTGGTGAAGGAAAGGGAAGCCTGGCATGCTGCAGTCCATGGAGTCACAAAGAGTCAGACATGAATGAGTGACTGAACTGATGATATTGATACATATATCATGACACACAGAAAATTAAAAATGTAAAAAAATATAAACATACTCCCAAATTCACTCATTGTAGATGTGTACTGAAAGATTTTCATTGCTTTGAGTTGTATAGACCTCATCACAATCCAGTTTTAGGTATTTCCATCACCCTAAAAATTTTCCCATGCCCATTTCAGTTAATCTCTTCTCCCATCCTCAGTCCTAAGCAAAAGCTAATCTGATTTATGTCTCTACAAATATACCTTTTACAAACATTTCATGTAAACAAAACTACACAATATGTACACTTTTGCATACAGCTTTTTTTCACTGAAGTTTGCTGAGCTTCCTGTACATGTCAAATAATGTATTCATCAAAATTATAAAGTGGTCAGTCTTTATGTAACTGACATTGTATGAAGACTCACTTTTGACTCTTCCATGCTAGATCTGCTTGACTATAACCCTTAATTTTTATCTGTTTTGTTATTACAATCATACTTAATAGCCTGCCTTAGAGAACTGTGCCCCTCTGCCTAACTGTTAAAGTACCTTTGTTCATAACCCTGTCCACCTGCAGATGGCAGAAGAAAGAAACTAACACATAAGGCTTGCCATTCTAAGAGATATTTGCAAGATTAATAGCCTTTTCACTTCATTTCTTCATCTACCACCATCTCTGATTCATAAAAGAACCTGACATCCAGACCCCAACAAAACAGTTATTTTGAGACATTAGTCTTCCATCTTCTCCATCAGCCAGGTTTCCTCCCAAAAAAGTCATTTTCCTAGCCTCAACACCGCATCTCTTATATTCATTGGCCTATCAGGCAGTGAGCAGAGTGAACTTGAACTTGGTAACACTTATTTCTTCAAATACCTTTCTTCCCCTTTCTCTTCTTTCTCTGGGACACCTATTACACTTAAGTTGATATACTGATGTCTCCTTTGGTCACTGAAATATTCATTTTTTCAATCTTTTGTTCCTCTGTGATCTTTATACTAAATAATTTATATTAATCTTACTTTAAGTTTACCCATTATTGCTTCTACTATCTGAAAACTGTTGAGCCTTTCTAGTAAATTTTTCATTACACGTTATTTCAATTTTCAACTGCAGTTCAGTTCAATCATTCAGTCGTATCCGAATATTTGCACCCCAAGGACTGCAGCATGCCAGACCTCCCTGTCCATTACCAACTCCTAGAGTTTAACAAAACTCATGTCCATTGATTTGGTGATGCTATCCAAAAATCTCATCCTCTGTCATCCCTTTCTCCTCCTGCCTTCAGTCTTTCCCAGCATCAGGGTCTTTTCACATGAGTCAGCTCTTCGCATCAGGTGGCCAAATTATTGCAGTTTCAGCTTCAACATCTGTTCTACCAATGAACACCCAGGACTGATCTCCTTTAGGATGGACTGGGTGGATCTCCTTGCAGTCCAAGGGACTCTCAAGAGTCTTCTCCAACACCACAGTTCAAACACATCAATTCTTCGGCATTCAGCTTTCTTTATAGTCCAATCACATCCAATCATGACTACTGGAAAAACCATAGCCTTGACTAGACGGACCTTTGTTGGCAAAGTAATGCCTCTGCTTTTTAATATGCTGTCTAGGTTGTATAAAACTTTCCTTCCAAGGAGTAAGCGTCTTTAATTTCATGGCTGCAATCACCATCTGCAGTGATTTTGGAACCTAGAAGAATAAAGTCAGCCACTGTTTCCATTGTTTCTCCATCTATTTGCCATGAAGTGATGGGACCGGATGCCATGATCCTTGTTTTCTGAATGTTGAGCTTTAAAACAACTTTTTCACTCTCTTTCCCTTTCATCAAGAGGCTCTTTAGTTCTTCTTCACTCTCTGCCATAAGGGTGGTGTCAGATGCACATCTGAGGTTATTGATATTTCTCCCGGCCATCTTGATTCCACCTTGTGCTTCCTCCAGCCCAGTGTTTCTCATGATGTACTCTGAATAGAACAGAAATAAGCAGGGTGACAATATACAGCCTTGACATACTCCTTTTCCTATTTGGAACCAGTCTGTTGTTCCATGTCCAGTTCTAACTGTTGCTTCCTGACCTGCATACAGGTTTCTCAAGAGGCAGGTCAGGTGGTTGGTATTCCCATCTCTTTCAGAAGTTTCCACAGTTTATTGTGATACACACAGTCAAAGGCTTTGGCATAATCAATAAAGCAGAAATAGATGTTTTTCTGGAACTCTCTTGCTTTTTTGATGATCCAGCAGATGTTGGCAATTTGATCTCTGGTTCCTCTGCCTTTTGTAAAACCAGCTTGAACATCTGAAAGTTCACTGTTCATGTATTGCTGAAGCCTGGCTTGGAGAATTTTGAGCATTACTTTACTAGCGTGTCTGTCTATAATGCGGGAGACCCGGGTTCGATCCCTGGGTTGGGAAGATCTGCTGGAGAAGAAAATGGCAATTCACTCCAGTACTATTGCCTGGAAAATCCCATGGACAGAGGAACCTAGTAGGCTACAGTCTATGTGCTCGCAGAGTCGGACACGACTGAGAGACTTCACTCACTTATTTCCCTTACTAGCGTATGAGATGAGTGCAATTGTGTGGTAGTTTGAGCATTCTTTGGCATTGCCATTCTTTGGGATTGGAATTAAAAATGACCATTTCCATTCCTGTGGCCACAGCTGATTTTTTCAAATTTGCTGACATATTGAGTGCAGCACTTTCACAGCATCATCTTTCAGGATTTGGAATAGCTCCACTGGAATTCCATCACCTCCACTAGCTTTGTTCCTAGTGATGCTTCCTAAGGTCCACTTGACTTTACATGCCAGGATGTCTGGTTCTAGGTGAGTGATCACACTATTGTGATTATCTGGATTGTGAAGATCTTTTTTGTACAGTTCTTCTGTGTATTCTTGCCACCTCTTCTTAATATCTTCTGCTTCTATTAGGTCCATACTATTTCTGTCCATTTTTGAGCCCATCTCTGCATGAAATGTTCCCTTTGTATCTCTAATTTTCTTGAAGAGATCTCTAATCTTTCCCATTCTGTTATTTTCCTCTATTTCTTTGCATTGATTGCTCTGGAATGCTTTCTTGTCTCTCCTTGCTCTTCTTTGGAACTCTGCATTTAAATGAGTATATCTTTCCTTTTCTCTTTTGCTTTTCACTTCTCTTCTTTTCACAGCTATATGTAAGACCTCCTCGGACAGCCATTTTGCTTTTTTGCATTTCTTTTTCTTGGGGATGATCTTTATCCCTGGCTCTAGTTTCTAATTTGTATCTCTTATGAGAATATCTATTTATTAATTCATTGTAACATAGTTTAATTCTTTTAATTTTCTTTCACTCTGTGAATATATTTAAGACAGCTACTTTGAAGTCTTTGGTTACTAAATCCAACAATTGGGTCCCTTTAGAGAGACATTTTGTGACTGCCTCCAACCCCATTACCTTGATCAAACATCTCAATTCTTTTCCTGTCTTACAATTCTTTTTTGTTGAAAAGAAGACATTTTAGATATCATTTTTAGCAACCTGAGTTCTCATTTATTTTTTCCCTGAAATTTGTTGTCTATGCTGTTTGTTTATTGTTTAATAACTTGGCTGGGCCAAAATAGTCTGCATTTCCTGTGGTGTGCAGCCCTTGTGAGTATGGATAATGGAGAACATTCAGAGTTCATGAATTTTCTTTTTTTAATTGGAATATTGATTTACAATGTCATGTTAGTTTCAAGTGTACAGCAAAGTGATTTTTCAGATTTTTTCCCTTATAGGTTTTTACAAAATATTGAGTATAGTTCCCTGTGCTATACTGTAGGTTCTTGTTGATTATCTATTTTAAATATAACACTGTGTATATGTTAATCCCATCCTCCTCATGGATTCCTCCACCCACTTCCTCTTTGGCAACTGCAAGTTTGATTTCTATGTCTCTGAGTCTATTTCTGTCTTGTAAGTAAGTTTATTTGTAACTTTTTTCTAGATTTCACACTTAAGAAATATCATATATTTGTCCTTGTATGGCTTCAGTTCTGTTCAGTTCTGTCGCTCAGACATGTCCGACTCTTTGTGACCCCATGAACCACAGCACACCAGGCTTCCCTGTCCATCACCTACTCCCGGAGTTTACCCTTACTTCACTTAATATAATCATCTTTAGATACATCCATGTGGCTGTAAAAGGCATTATGTCATTCTTTTTAATGGCTTAGTAATATTCCATGGTTCATATATACCACATGTTCTTTACCCATTCACCTGTCAATGGCCATTTAGGTTGCTTCCATGTCTTCACTATTGCAAATAGTGCTGCAGTGAACGTTGAGGTACATATATCTTTTCAAATTATAGTTTTCTTTGGCTATATGGTCAGGAGGGGATTGAAGGATCATATAATGACTCTATTTTCTTTAAGGAACTCTAGTTTTTTAAGGAATCTCTATACTCTTCTTCCTAGTGGCTGTACCAATTTACATTTTCACCAATACTGTAGACAATTTTCAAGTCTGCTAGGGTTTTACTTTCCTTGAAGTCCCTGTAGAATCGCTCTGCACCTGTGTGTAGCCCCAGGATCAGCCAGAAGTATGTGAACACCTTGAATTATTTGATCTCCACTGTATAAACACGCAGCCTAAAAACCAGGAATATGTTTTTCCCAACCACCACCATTAATTCAGGACCATAGCATTGACAGTTGGTCTTTCTCCACTTATCCACCTCCAAAAAGTTACTTTCACTCCAATGCCATTGCCACTCCAGTACTCTTGCCTGACAAATCCCATGGATGGAGGAGCCTGGTAGCCTGCAGTCCATGGGGTTGCTAGGAGTTGGACACGACTGAGTGACTTCACTTTCACTTTTCCCTTTCATGCATTGGAGAAGGAAATGGCAACCCACTCCAGTTCTTGCCTGGAGAATCTCAGGGACTGGGGAGCCTGGTGGGCTGCCATCTCTGGGGTGGCACAGAGTCGGACACGACTGAAGCAACTTAGCAGCAGCAGCAGCAGCATGGGCATTAACCACTGCTTCAAACTAAGTGATCTTTCTTTGCCATGGCAGAGAAACTATTGATCCTTCAGGACAGTTCTACTCTAACAACATCCCTATAATCTAAATTTTAGTGATGAGAACATTACCTAGTCAAAATGCCGATAATTACTACTTGTCTGACTCAATATTGAGTACTTTGTCAATTTCCAGAGCACCAAAATGGTGGCTTTTGGGGAGAGAATTTGCTGATCATCTTACTGAACCATAGCCACCCTTCACTGTTTTCCAGTTGGTCTGTATGTCTAAAATGATCTCACAATAAAGTTTAATTAACTATGACACTCTTTCATGTTCTTTGGGGTGATGTAATCCTGGAACTGAGAGCAAGCAGTTTTAGTGAAGTTGCTATGTGTAAAATTATGTTCTGCAGGGGTGAATAGTGTTACATACATTAATTCAGTAATAATAATACTCACGCTTTCTTCTACTAAAGTTCCTATTTTGCAGGGTATAAGAGAAAGGTTGGTATGAGAAGGGCTGCTACATTCTAAAGATATATGTCCAATTTCAGCTATGGTACCTCAGAATTCAACAGTGTGAGATAAGAAAATTCTAAAGTGTATAAAAAATTAGTGAAACTGCACAGAATCACTTCTTGTCTCCTAGGAGATGAAACCTTATCCAGCCTATAATAAGATGGAAATTAATAGAGCTGCTGAATAATGAAGGAACACTAAAATTAGGAAGATTCTGATAATGGGAAAGGGGTCCACAAAGATGGTGGTGAAATAAGGAGTGGGTCTGAACATGGGGCTTTGGGAGAATGTATCTGAGAACCCCATCCAGATTTTTTAGTATCAAGACTCAATAATCTAACTGACTGTGTTTGAATCCCAGCTTTGCCTTTTACTAGCTGTGTAATTATAATAGAGTTATTGGTGACTCAGCTGGTAAAGAATCCACCTGCAATGCAGGAGACCTGGGTCCAATGTCTGGGTTGGGAAGATCCCCTGGAGAAGGGAAAGGCTACCCACTCCATATTCTGGCCTGGAGAATTCCATGGATTCTGTAGTCCATGGAGTTGCAAAAGAGTTGGACATGACTAAGCGACTCTCATCTCTCATTTAAGCTCTCAGTCTAAGTGTTTCCATACTTAAAATGGGGGTAAAATAGTACATTTATCATAGGAAATGATTCAATACATCTAATTCCCTTAGAGTCTAGCTACACAGTAAATATTCAACAATGTTGGCTATTATTGAGCCCAGCTCTGTTTTACATTGTATCCCAAAGACCCTAGGTCCTGAATCAGAGCTTGCATGCAAGTCATCAAGAGAGCTTACAGACCTACCTATGTGTTTTACTTTCCATAACAAAATATCACAAACTTGTGGCTTAAAATAGTTCTGGAGGCTGAAAGTCTAAAATCGAGGCATCATCAGAGCCAGGCTCCCTCTGAAACATATAAGGGAATAGTTCTTCGTATCTTCCTAGCTTCTGGTACTTTGCCTGTAAACTTTGGTATTCTTTGGCTTGCCACTCCATGACTACAATCTGTATTTTCTTTCCATATTGCTTTCTCCTGTATGTCTTTACCTCCCCATGATCATCTTTTTATAAGAACTCTAATTATATTGGATTTGGGGCCCACTCCACTCCAATACAACCATATCCTAAATAATTACATATGTAGCAAGCTTATTTCCAAATAAAAATCACATGCTGAGAAACTGGGAATTAAGACATCAACATTTTTTTTTAATGGGTAGTAACACAATTCAAAACATGCTGTTGAAGGGACTAACAACTTTTACAGCAGATACAGAAATAAATTTTATCTGCTCATCCCTTATCTGAGTAGGGCAGAGCCTCCAGAGAATTCAGCTGCCTTTAAGCCCCGACCCCACTCCAAAGGAATCTCTAGACAGGAAAGTGGCTGATCTTTACCACTGTGACTTTCCATGACAATTGTATAAGTGAGCTCTATCAGAACCGTCTATACTTCCTACAGAGCCCCTAAACCCCACTCCAACAGCTTTAACCCCTACATGTTCATAAAGCTACTTCTTTTGTGTGCTTTCACACATGTAATTAAACTTTATTATTTCTCCTATTAATTAGTCCATTGACAGGTGCAAGAATCACTTATGTGTTGGTGCACAACAATCCCATAACTCGCTTGGCCTAAAGCAACACATTGTTGTCGCTGCTTATAGGGTTCTGGGCAGCAGGTCAGAGCCTCCACCTTCCACTTGACTCACTGGAGTTAGCTGTGTGTTTGGTAAGTTGGGAAGATGGATGGTTCTCCTGAAATTACCTATACTTTCTTATGTGTCTGGAGGTCACTTGTCTAAGCTGAAGCTCTCAACCATCTTTCTCTTTTTTCACCTTTAGCGAGCTATCCCAGGATTGTTCTAATGAGTTCTAAGAGATCCTAAAAGTTTAAGGTCTCTTGAATTATATGCTCAGAAATGACATTCCATCACTTATATCACATTTTATGTGCCAAAGAAAGCTCAAGGCCAGCCCAGATTTAAGAATGTGAGAAATACATTCCACTTCTTGATGGCAGAATTACAAACTCAGATCGAAAAGGGCATGGATACGGGAAAGGAATTGGAGCTATCTACATAATCACTTTATACTAATATCTATAGCCTGAAGAGTGCATCAGGGGTTGGCAAAATATCCAAGGTCATCTAGATTTTCTTCTAGATTATCTTCTAGGAAATTTGTAGTTTTACATTTTGCATGTAGCTTTATAATCTATTTTGAGTTAAATTTTGTGAAGGGTGTGACATTTGTGTCTATATCCATTTTTTTTTTCTTTTACAGTTGTTCCAGCAACATTTATTGAAGGAATGTTTTTGCTCCATTGTATTGCTTTGTACTCCATTGACAAATATCAGTTACTATATTTATGTCTAATTCTCCACTCTCTTTCCTGTTCCATTGATCTAGTTTTTAAATTATTTATCAAACACCACATTGTTTTAGCTATTGTAGCTTTATAGTAAGTCTTGAAATTGAGTTGTGGCAGCCTTCCAACTTCGTTGTTCTCTTTCAATATTATGTTGTCTATTTTGGATCTTTTGCATCTCCATATAAACTTCAGAATCAATTTGTTGACATCTATTTTGTCAGATACATAATTTGCAAATATTTTCTCCCATTCACTACTTGCTTTCTCATTGTATTGATGGTTTACTTTGCTATGCAGAAGCCTTTAAGTTTGATGTCATGCCACTTGTTTCATTCTGCTTTTTTGGCAAAATAATTTTGCCGTCAAATACAAAGAATCATTGCCAAGACATGTCAAAGCGTTACTACCTGTTTTCTTCTATCAGTTTTATGCTTTTAGGTTAGGTCTTACATTCAAGTCTTTAATCCAGTTTGGGTTGATTTTTATGCATGTGTAAGATAGTAGTCCAATTTATTTCTTTTTCATTTGACTGTCCAGTTTTTCCAACATTATTATAGTGATTTTCCCCCCTTGTATATTCTTGATTTCTTTTTGATAAATTAATTGATCATGTATACATAACTTTAGACTTTCTGTTCTGTTCCATTGATCTGTGTATCTGTTTTTATGCCAATAACATTCTGTTTTGATTACTATAGCTTTGCAGTATAGTTTGAATTCAGAGAGCATAATACCTCCAACTTAGATTTTTTTTCCTTTTAATTTTGTTTTGTTTTTTTAGTTACTTTTGTAATACCATAAAAATTTTAGAACTTTATGTTTGTTCCATTTCTGTGAAATATGCCATTGGAATTTTGATAAGAATTGCATAAATCTATAGTTAGCTTTACATAGAATGGTGCTGGTTCTTTCAGTCCATGAACACAGAATATTTTTCCATTTGTTTTTTGTGCTTCTTTAACTTATTTTATCAGTCTTATATATTTCAATATACATACATTTCTCCTCCTTGCTTAAATTTATTCATAAGCATTTTGTTCTTTTTAATGGACATATAAATTAGATTTCTTAAATTTATTTTTAATTGGAAGATAATTGCTTTACAATGGTGTGCTGTTTTCTGCAATACAACAACATGATTCAGCTATAAGTATACATGTATTCCCTCCCTCGCGAGCCACCCTCCCCTGTCCCCACTCCAGTCCTCTAGGTCACCACAAAGCACTGGGTTAGTGCCTTTGCTATAGAGCCTTTCCCATTAGCTATTTATTTCACTCAGGGTAGCGTGTATATCGGAGAAGGCAATGGCACTCCATTCCAGTACTCTTGCCTGGAAAATTCCATGGACGGAGGAGCCTGGTAGGCTGCAGTCCATGAGGTCGCTGAGGATTGGACACGACTGAGTGACTTCACTTTCACTTTTAACTTTCATGCATTGGAGAAGGAAATGGCAACCCACTCCAGTGTTGTTGCCTGGAGGATCCCAGGGACAGGGGAGCCTGCTGGGCTGCCATCTATGGGGTCGCACAGAGTTGGATAAGACTAATGCAACTGAGCAGCAGCAGCGTGTATATGTCAGCACTCTCTCAATTCACCCCACCCTCTCATTCCCCCACTATGTCCACAAGTCTGTTCTCTACATCTGTGTCTCTATTCCTGCCTTGTGAACGGATTCATCAATACTATTTTCATAGATTATATATATGCATTAATATAAGATATTTGTAGTTTGTTTCTGACATACTTCTTCACTCTGTATAACAGACTCTAGGTTCATCCACTTCACCATAATTAACTCAGATCTGAATAATATTCCATTGTATATATGTACCACAACTTCTTTATCAAATTCATCTGTCAATGGACATCTGGATTGCTGCTATGTCCTGGCTACTGTAAATAATGCTGCTACGAACGTTGGGGTACATGTGTCTTTTTGGATTATGGCTTTCTCTGGATATATGCCCAGGAGTGAGATTGCTGGATCATATGGTAGCTCTATTTTTAGTTTTTAAAGAAATCTCCATGCTATTCTCCATAGTGGCTATATCAATTTACATTTCCACAACACTGTAAAAGTGTTCCTATTTCTCTCCATCCTCTTCAGTATTTATTGTTTGTAGATTTGTTGATAATGGCCATTCTGACTGGTGTGAGATGATACTTCATTATAGTTTGATTTGAATTTCCTTTTTTAATAATCAACAATGTTGAGCATTTTTTATTAGGTTTGTTGGCCATCTGTTTGACCTCTTGCATTCCTATATGCTAACAACAAAAAATCAGAAAGCGTAATTAGGGAAATAATCCCATTCACCATTGCAACAAACAAATAAAATACCTAGGAATAAACCTATCTAAGGAGACAAAAGACCTATATGCAGAAAACTATAAGACATGTATGAAAGAAATTAAAGACAAAAACAGATGGAGAGATATACCATGTTCTTTGATTGGAAGAATCAACATTGTCAAACTGACTATACTACCCAAAGCAACCTTTGGATTCAATGCCATCCCCATCAAATTACCAATGACATTTTTCACAGAACTAGAACAAAAACTTTTACAATCTGCATGGAAACACAAGAGACCCTGAATAGCCAAACAAATCTTGAAAAATAAAAATGGAGCTGGAGGAATCAAGCTTCCTCACTTCAGGTTATACTACAAAGCTACAGTAATCAAGATACTATGGTATGGCACAAATATAGAAATATAGACCAATGGAACAAGACAGAAAGCCCAGAGATTGACCTGCACACCTATGGGCATCTTATGTTTGACAAAGGAGGCAAGAATATATAATGGAGAAAAGACAGCCTCTTCAATAAGTGAAGCTGGGAAAACTGGACAAGCTACATGTAAAAGAATAAAAATTAGAATGCTTCCTAACATTATTAACAAAAATAAACTCAAAATGAATTAAAGATCCAAATGTAAGGCCACACACTATAAAGCTCTTAGAGGAAAACAGGTAGCATACTCTTTGACATAAGTTGCAGGAAGATCCTCTCTGACTCACTTTCCAGAGCAATGGAAATGAAAACAAAAGTGAACAAATGGGACCTAATTAACCTTAAAAGCTTTTGTACAGAAAATGAAGCCACAAGCAAGATGAAAAGCCAACCCTCAGAATGGGAGAAAATAATTACAAATGAAGCAACTGACAAAGGCTTAATCTCCAAAATATACAAGGAGTTTATGTACCTCAATATCAGAGAAACAAACAACTAAAAAAACAAATGTGCAAAAGACTTAAATAGATATTTCTCCAAAGAAGACATACAAATAACCAATAGATTATATTTTTAAAAATGTATATTTCTGATAGTTCTGACAGCTCATTATTAGTATATTTACTAATTACTCTTCAAAGACTTCCATCCTATGCTGAATAGGAATGTTGAGAATGGGCACTCTGATTCTAGAGGACAAGCTTTCAGATTTTCACCACTGAATATGATGATAGCCCATATTATCATTGATTTTCACAAAGAGCCTTTATTATGTTGAAGTATATTGCCTCTAAACCAACGTTACTGAGGGTTTTTTAACATAAAAAGATCTTGAATTTTGTCATAAATTTTTTGCAACTATTGGGATGATCCAGTGATTTTTATCCTTCATTTTGTTAATGTGATGTATCACACTGAGAAATTTGCAGATATTGAGTCATCCTTCCATTCCTGGATTAAATCCCACTTGGTCATGACGTATAATCCTTTTAATGTAATGTTTAATTTAGTTTGCTAATATTTTGTTGAAGATTTTTTTTTCATCAGAGATTTTGGCCTCTAATTTTCTTTTCTTATAGCTGACTCATTTGAAAAGACCCTGATGCTGGGAAAGATTGAGTGCAGGAGGAGAAGGGGATGACGGAGGATGAGATGGTTGGATGGCATCACCAACTCAATGGACATGAGTTTGGGTAGGTTCTGGGAGTTGGTGATGGACAGGGATGTCTGCAGTTCATGGGGTCACAAAGAGTCGAACACAACTGAGCAACTGAACTGATCTGAACTGAACTGAACTAATGGCAATCTTGACTGATTTTGGTGTCAGGGTAATGCTGACCTCATAAAATGATTTTGAAAGTGTTTCCTTATATTTTTGGAGGAGGGTGAGAAATATTGATATTAATTATATTTTAAATGTTTGATGTAGATACACTTTAAAATATTTTTGATATTCCTTCTAGTAAAATGTCTTTCTCCAGAAAAAAAATCAGAAATATTACTTTATCATTTTGTCATGTTTATCTGCATGCGTACATATGCACATCTACACACATCTTTGCCAAGTTTCTACCCTCAATCTTACGTCTTTATGTCTTCTTGACCAAGTGAAAAGTCAAATATAGTTCTCATAAATCAGCATATGTGGCAAAGAGATTGTAATTCCACTATAATCAGTGGAAAGTGTAAAGAGAAGGCACATTTGAAAGAGAGATATTGAGCTTTATCTTTGAATTTCAGGTGCTTCTAAGACATCTAGTACTTAATAAACATATGCACATATATAAATCCAGAATATGTCTGTATAAGAAGTTAAAAATTTAGAGGTAAAATAATAAGTAGTTGTGAAACTTTAGAGGAAATGCAAACATTCAGGCATAAAAATATCCTAAACCTCAGAAATGTTTATATCAGTCACCTATAGCAAATTAAGGGTTAACAGTAAGGCATTAGAAATTTATCAAAAGTATTTTAACAAAAAAGAATCTAGTAAGAAGACTTCTATCTCAGCTAATGATCATCAAATATGTGATAGGAAGATATGACACTGTCATTATTTACAGACAGTAACATATTCAGTGAAACAATCCTTGGAGAAGCAACTGAAAAATAACTAGTTTCTGAGATGGTTAGATATAAGAGAACTTCTATACATTCCTTACTTTTCTGTTCTGTGTTAACTGAAGAAAACAAATATGAAAATTTATCATGTGGCAACAGTTAGAAATAGACATAGAACAATAAATTGGTTTAAAACTGGGAAAGGAAAACAACTCCGTATATTGTTATCCTGTTTTTTAACTTATATGCAGAGTACATCACACAGAATGCCAGGCTCAATGAGTCACACGCTAAAATCAAGTTTGCCAGGAGAAATAACAATCAGAAATGCAGATGTTACCGTTCTAATGGTAAAAAGTGGAGAGGAACTAAAGAGCCTCATGATGAGAGTGAAAGAAGAGAATGAAAAGCTAGCTTAAAACTCAATATGAAAAGCTAAGGTCATGGCATTCAAGTCCCATCACTTCATGCAAATAGATGGGGAAAAAATGGAAACAGTGACAGATTTTATTTTCTTGGCTCTAAAATCACTGTGGATGGTGACTGCAACCATGAAAATAAAAGATGCTTGCTCCTTGGAAGAAAAACTGTGATAAACCTAGAAAGCATATTAAAAAGCAAAAACATCAGTTTGCTGACAAAACTCTGTATAGTCAAAGTTACAATTTTCCAGTAGTCATGTATGGATATGAGAGTTGGACCATAAAGAAGGCCGAGTGCAGAAGAATTGATGCCTTTGAATTGTCATGCTGGAGAAGATTCTTGAGAGTCAACTGGACCACAAGGAGATCAAACCAGTCAGGCTTAAAGGAAATCAACCCTGAATATTCACTGGAAGGACAGATGATGAAGCTGAAGTTCCAATACTTTGCCCACTTGATGTGAAGAGCTGACTCATTGGAAATGACCTTGATCCTGGGAAAGATTAAATGCAAAAGGAGAAGAGGGCGACAGAAGATGAAATGGTTAGATAACATCACTGACTCAGTGGACATGAAACTGAGCAAACTCCGGGAGATAGTGAAGGACAGGGAAGCTTGGCATGCTGCAGCCCATGGGGTTGCAAAGAGTCAGACACGACTTAGCAACTGAACAACAACTACTACTAGAGTATCTTTTTTAGATATTATATCCTATCATCTATCTATAAATACAAGAAGGGACCACTGATGAAGTAGAGAAGAGAAATAAACATTCTCACAATTATGTGTCAAGACATTTAATCCACTCAAAGCAATTAATAGAAATATTGAAGAATTTCAATTCTTCAGGTATAAAATAATTGAACAACACACTTAGCCAAAGGACCTAATTGACCTAATTTTTACTGCAGGAAACTAGAGCAAGAAAAGAAAAGGAAATTTAAAGCATATAAAAAGAAGAAAAAGTACTGACAAACCTTGAGGATGTTGCAGGTTTGGTTCCAGACCACTGCAATAAAACAAATATCACAATAAAGCAAGTCACACATATTTTTTTTGATTTCTCAGTGCATATAAAAGTTGTGTTTATATTATACAATCTCTATTAAGTGTGCAATAGCATTAAGTCCAAAAAAAACTGAATCTAAACCTGATTCTAAATATGCTTATTTTATTGCTAAAAATGCTAACCATCATCTGAGCCTTCAGAGAATTTTAATCTCTATCTATAAATATAAGAAGTGACATAGAGACACAGTGAACAAATGCTGTTGGAAAAATTGCACCACTGGATTGGCTTACCACAAGGTTGCCACAAACCTTCAATTTGTAAAAAATACAATATTTGCAGAGTAAAATAAAGCAAAGCATAATTAAACAGAGCAAACATAATAAAGATAAAAGTAAAAATTAATGAAATTGAAAATAAGAACAATAGAGTAAGCTAATGAAACAAAAAGCTGGTTCTTTGAAAAAAATTTAAAAAATCAACAAACATCTAACAAGGCTGACAGAGAAGATATGAATGACTGATATCAGAAATGAACATGGGATATTAGTACCATTAGACCTCAGAGGATGATGGAATACTACTCAAAACTCAATACACATTCTTCGACAACCACAATGAAATGGGTCAACTTCTCAGAAAGTACAGACTATTGTAACACAAAAAATAGATTATTGCTAATTCTATAAGACAATTAAATTAATAATTTAAAACCTCTCCAAAAAAAGATACACTGCCCAAGTGGTTTCATTGATTATTATACTAAAAGTAAAGAAGAATGAATATGATTTTTTACACAATGCATTCCAGAAAACAAGTGTGAACACTTGCCAACTCATTTTACAATATCAGTATCACCATCGAACCAATAAAGGACAAGAAAAGTACAATAGAAAAATGATAAATATCTCTCATGAATTTAGATGCAGAAACCCTCAACAAGTTGCTGAGTATAGCAATTTGTGTATTGTGTGTGTATATACATTATATATACATGTGTAATATGTATATATAATATATACATAATATTATTATGTATATTTTATAATTATTTTATAATAATTATATAATTTTATAATTATTATAATGTATATATAATATATTATATATATATACACACATATATATGGAGAAGACAATGGCACCCCACTCCAGTACTCTAGCCTGGAAAATCCCATGGATAGTGGAGCTTGGTAGGCTGCAGTCCATCGGGTCACGAAGAGTCAGACACGACCGAGCGACTTCACTTTCAGATTCACTTTCATGCATTGGAGAAGGAAATGGCGACCCACTCCAGTGTTCTTGCCTGAAGAATCCCAGGGAGTGGGGAGCTTGGTGGGCTGCAGTCTATGGGGTCACATAGAGTCGGACATGACTGAGGTGACTTAGCAGCAGCAGCATACATATATATATATATATATATATATATACAAGTGATACTTGTTCAAAAATCAATGTATCCACCAGATCAAAAAAAGACAAAGCAATCTAACAGACTATAGAAGACCCATTATAAGATCATATCACTTGACCCAGAAAAATTTTGACAAAATGCAATATTCATTCACAATAAAAGCTCTCATCAGCTTAGCAAAGGTAGGATGATCTCAAAATGATAATGAGCATCTACAAAACTCCATACAGTAACATCATTCATAGGGTAAAGATTTGAGCTTATCCCTAGGATCAGAAACAAAGAAATAATCTTCATTCCCATCTGTTTTATCAAATGTAGTATTAGAAATTATAGGAAGCACAATAAGGAAAGGAAGGAAGTAAAAGGAAAAGAAGAAATAAAACTTCCTCTCTTTGCAGGTGACATGGTTGGCTCTGTACAAAATCCCAAGGAATGTACAAAAAAAAAAAAAAAACCACCTGTTAGAATTAATAAGTGAATTAAGCACTATTAATACAAGCACTCTCACTGGATCAACACACTAAAATCATTTGAATTCTATTGATGAAAGAACATTTATATTTTAACTAAACATAAAGTCTTCTGTGTGTATGTTCGGGCCCCCCCCGCTTTGTCTCTAATGTGCAGCGTGCATCTTCACTACACATTAATCAGACCTCCTCAAAGGTGGGAGTGCCTACTTGACTGTAGGCACTTTTTCTTTTTCTTTTTCTTTCTTCTGACACTAGCAGAGCAACTTCTTTGAAATATTGTGTTCATTCCCAACTCTTTAGGGGGCCATGATGACCTGCTGATCTCTTTGTACATGCTTACCTGGACTATGTATCCTTGAACTTTATGTAAAATAACAGTATGTCATTTTGATGTGTGATTCTTTGTCTCAAAAACATATGACTGTGCCTTTGGCTTCCAACAGCCGAAACAATTCCAGAAGCTTTTTGAGAATCTGCTTCCTGGGTTGTAATCCTCAGATTGGCTCAAATAAAATTCTTTTTTCAATTCTTAACTTGATAGTTAATTGCTTTTTTGCTGACACTGTAAATTAACAATAAACATGTGAAAACTGAGATTGCAAACACAACACTGTTTACAATTACCTCAAAATTAATGAACTACTTACGGATACATATAACAAAATAGACCTATATGCTGATTATGAGAAAATCCTAGTGAAATAATCAAACATCTAAATAGATGGAGAAACATACTCTGTTAATGGGTTGATGACTCAGCATAGTAAAGATGTCTGTTCTTTCCAAATTGACCTAACTTTTAATGCAATCCTATTGAAATCCCAGCAATGACTTTTATTGACATAGATACTCTTACTGTAAAATTTATAAAGAAAAGCACAGGTTCTGGAATAGCTAATTTTTTTTTTTAATGAAGAATGAAGTAGGAGTACATCCTCCAAAGAGGGTACACAGATGACAAATAGCATATAACAAGATGTTCAATATTATTAACCATCAGGGAAATGCAAACAAACTACAGTGAGATATCACTATACATCTATAAGAATGGTTAAAATAAAAATAGTAAAAATGACAATTTCTGGCAAAGATGCAAAGAAATTGGGTCACTCATGTTGCTAGTGGGGATACATACAGCTACTCCAGATAATAGCTTGACATTTTCTTATAAAATTAAACATGTGATTACCATATAACCTTGCAATTGTGCTCTTGAGCATTATCTTAGAAAAACAGACCTACACTCACACAAAAATCTGTACACAAATCTTTAAAATAGTTTTATTCATAATGCTCAGAAACTGGAAACAGGCCAAATGTCATTCACTGGGTGAATGGTTAAACAAGCTGTCATAGATATATACAAGGAACACTATTCAGAATTCAAAATTAATGAATTATCAATAAATGCGGCAATTTGGATGAACCTTCAGGTGAATGAAAAAGACATTTCAATAAGATTATATAATGTATGATTCTACTGATAAAAAAATTTTGAAATGACAATATTTAGAAGTTTAGCCCAGATTAGTGATTGTCAGGGTCAAGATTTGGGTGTGGTTGGCTGAAAAAGGATTTGGGCTTCCTGGGTGGTGCCAGTGGTAAAGAACTCACCGGCCACTGCTGGAGACATAAGCTCAGGTACAGCTTCCCTTGTCGGAGAAGGCAATGGCAACCCACTCCAGTACTCTTGCCTGGAAAATCCCATGGACAGAGGAGCCTGGTAGGCTGCAGTCCATGGGGTCACAAGAGTCGAACATAACTGAAGTGACAGCAGCAGAGCAGCAGCAGCAGCAGCTTCCCTTGTAGCTCAGTCTATAAATAATCTGCCTACAATGTGGGAGACCTGGGTTCAATCCCTGGGTCAGGAAGATCCCCTGGAGAAGGGCATGGCAACAACCCACTCTAGTATTCTTGGCTGGAGAATCCCATGGACCGAGGAGCCTGGCAGGTTATAGTCCGTAGGGTCGAAATGAGTCAGACATGACTGAAGCAACTTAGCACACATGTACTGCTACAAAAGGATAGCACGCTAGATCCTTCTGGTGATGCAAATATTTTGTAACATGACTATAGTGTTAACATCTTGATTGTGATACTGTGCTATAATTTTGCAAGATATTATTTGTGTAAACAATAGTATGGGAAAGACAAGAGATTTCCTCAAGAAAATTAGAGATGCTGAGGGAATATTTCATGCAAAGATGGACTCAATAAAGGACAGAAACAGTATGGACTTAACAGAAGAAGAAGATATTAAGAAGAGGTGGCAAGAATACACAGAATAACTATACAAAAAAGATCTTATGACCTAGATAACCGCAATGGAGTGATCACTCACCTAGAGCCAGACATCCTGGAATGTGAAGTCAAGTGGGCCTTAGGAAGCATCACTACAAACAAAGCTAGTGGAGGTGAAGGGATTCTAGTTGAGCTAATTCAAATCCTGAAAGTTGATGCTGTGAAAGTGCTGCACTCAATATGCCAGCAAATTTGGAAAACTCAGCAGTGGCCACAGGACTGGAAAAGGTCAGTTTTCATTCCAATCCCAAAGAAAGGCAATGCCAAAGAATGCTCAAACTACCGCACAATTGAACTCATCTCACACGCTAGTAAAGTAATGGTCAAAATTCTCTAAGCCAGGCGAGAACCATGAATTTGCAGATATTCAAGATGGATTTATAAAAGGCAGAGGAACCAGAAATCAAATTGCCAACATCCGTTGGATCATCGAAAAACAAGAAAACTCCAGAAAAACATCTATTTTTGCACTATTGAATACACCAAAGCCTTTGACTGTGTGGATCACAACAAACTGTGAAAATTCCTAAAGAGATGGGAATATCAGACCAGCTGACCAGATTCCTGAGAAATCTGTATGCAGCTCAAGAAGCAACAGTTGGAACTGGACATGAAACAACAGACTGGTTCCAATTCAGGAAAGGAGTACGTCAAGTCTGTATATTGTCACCCTGTTTATTTAACTTATATAAATAGTACATCATGTGAAATGCCAGGCTGGATGAAGCACAAGCTGGAAATAAGATACTGGGAGAAATATCAATAACTTCAGACATGAAGATGACACCACCCTTATAGCAGAAAATAAAGAAGAACTAAAGAGCCTCTTGATGAAAGTGAAAGAGGAGAATGAAAACATTGGCTTAAAACTCAAGATTCAGAAAACAAAGATCATGGCATCCAGTCCCATCACTTCATGGCAAATAGATGGGGAAACAATGGAAACAGTGAGAGACTTTATTTCAGGGGGCTCCAAAATCACTGCAGGTGGTGACTGCAGCCATGAAATTAAAAGATGCTTGCTACTTGGCTATGACCAGCCTAGACAGCATATTAAAAAGCAAAGACATTATTTTGCCGACAAATGTCTGACTAGTCAAAGCTATGGTTTTTCCAGTAGTCATGTAAGAATGTGATAGCTGGACTATAAAGAAAGCTGAACACCAAAGAATTGATGCTTTTGAACTGTGGTATTGGAGAAGACTTTCAATAGTCCCTTGGACTGCATGGAGATCCAACCAGTCCATCCTAAAGGAAGTCAGTCCTGAATATTCATTGGAAGGACTGATGCTGAAGCTGAAACTGCCACCTGATGTGAAGAAACAACTCATTAGAAAAGACCTTGATGCTGGGAAAGATTGAAGGGGGGTGGAGAAAAGGATGATAGAGGTTGAGATGGTTGGTGGCATCACCAGTGTGATGGACATGATTTTGAGTAGGCTCTGAGAGCTGGTGATATACAGGAAAGCCTGGCGTGCTGCAGTCCATGGGTTTGCAAAGAGTCGGACATGACTGAGAGACTGAACTGAACTAAAGCTGATTCATGTAAACTGGCTAGCAATACACAGGACTTCTTTGTAATCATTTTTTCCAATCCATGCAAATTTATGCTTATCTAAAAATAAAAAGTTTAATTAAAGAAGGATACTTGAAGTAAACAAACACCAACATCTTTCATGGGGACTTTGTTTCTTTCCATGATCCAAGTCATTATTTATCCAAGTCATTAGTGAGAAGGAACTTGAGTTGACCCCTCAGTAGACTGGTATGTATTCCTGGAAATCACTGGAATGCTAACTCATCTTTGGATTATCTAAGATGCACTATTTTAAGTCTTTAAGTTTCCTTCTGTGAGCATCTTTTTGAGGAAAGAGAAGGAATACATTCTGAGTATATTGGGAGGTGAGATAAGGATATAAAAATGTGTTTAGTAATGCCTCTTTGGCTACAAGTTCTAACTCTGATAAGCTACAAAATGGGATCACAGGATATACTAAAATAAGATGATTATCTTTACATCTCTGGTATAATATTTTAACACTTCCAAAAAGTATAAATGGAAGCAGATTTACTTTTTTACTTTAAAAATAATTTAAAAGAGATTCTGTGATTTGGCCTAACAAAAACAGTTACAAATGAGGAATAAAGATGTATATTTTTTTAAACTTAATCTGGCAGATGAAATGAAGAATAATGGGATTTCTCATTTTCTCACTTATCTCCTTTCCTTTCACTCCTACTTCTTCTTCTATGTAGATATTCATAGACATTTAGCAAAAAATGAAAACACATTTGAGGTTTTCTTCCTAATTCAAGTAAGGCCATTTGTACAATACATTACTAAGGTGTGGATGTATTCAAATTGAAATTTGTTCTTACCTTCATGAGCCAGGGAAGTATAGCTCTATGTGTTTGCTTAATACAATGAATTTTATTTTGTTGAGAGCAAAGATGTTATAGACAGGTGAATTCCAATAGGCAAATTTTCTTCTGCTCATTTAATGAACCCCTTCTCCTGCATCCATTCCCTGCCAAAAACTGCTCTGAATTCTATTCTACAGTTTTGCCTTTTTTGAATGCTATATAAATGAAATCCTATAGGATGTAGCCTTGGTATAATTAATTTGAAGTTCATCTATGACGTGTGTATCAGTAGTTTGTTCTTTTTAATTCTGGGTAGCGTTACTTGGAGGGCTTCCCCAGTAGCTCAGCAAGTAAAGAATCCATCTGCAATGCAGGATACCCTGGTTCGATTCTTGGGTCAGAAAGTCCCCCTGGAGAAGGATTGGCTACCCACTCCAGTATTCTTGGGCTTCCCTGGTGGTTCAGATGTAAAGAATCTGCTTGCAATGTGGGAGGCCAGGGTTCAATCCCTGGGTTGGGAAGATCCCCTGGAGGAAGGCATGACAACTCATTCCAGTATTCTTTGCTGGTGAATCCCCATGGACAGAAGAGCCTGGTGGGCTACAGTCCACGGGGACATGACTGAGTGACTAAGCAGACCATGATACAGCACAGCATTACTTAGAATGAATTTATAGCAGTTTATTCTTCAGTTAAAGGGCATTTCCAATACATCCAGCTTTGGGCAAGATAGAGACAGCCACTATAAATATTTGCATATAGATTTTAAGTAAACTCAGATTTCATTTCTCTTGGGAAAATACTTAAAAAAGTATTTTAAAAACTTAGGTCGTATGGTATGTGCTTATAAGAAATTGGCAAGCTGTTTTCCAAAGTGGCGGTATCATTTTGCATTCACACTGGCAATAAATAAGGGTTCCAGTTGCTCTGCCTACTCTGTCAATGTGCAGAACTTGGTAGTCAGGATTGTTGTCATTCTCAAAAGTATTTTATCTTATATATTTTTTTTAATTTTAGTATCTGTCTTGTTACTTTTTGACATCCATATCTCTTTTTTTATGAAGTATGTATTCAGAACTTTTATACCATTCATAGTTGGATGTTTTCATATTATTAAATTTGAGTTAATTATTTCTGCATTCTGGATATAAATCCTTTATTAGACATCTGTTTCGGAAATACTTTAGCTCAGTCCATGGCTTTTTTTTATATTCAGCAATGTCTTTCAAAGAAAAAAGATTTAAATTCTAGCTAAGCCCCCTTAATTTTTCCTATTATTTAAGGGAATCAATTTGATAACCAGTCTATGATATATGTAAAAAGTGTTTAAAAACATGCATTAATAATGAAGATGTATACAACAGTGCCAGGCTCACTTTATGTTGAGAACAGTGTTTCCCAGGTCAGGGGGCAGTGAAGGACCTGCCTGGGATGCAGTTCCCCAAGATGTCTAGACATTATCCAAATGGAACCTAAAGGGAGTGGTGGAAAGTGATATTTGCTTCAACACAAAGAAAGAAGATATCAAAAGTCATTAAAATGAGACTAACTAAATAGTTATTTTTCTTATATTTAATTGTTCTACAATGTTGGAGGGAGGAGAGATTGAATCAATCTGGTCTTGACTTAAACTAAGTTAGGTACGTTGTTGCTAAGATACCCAATCCCCTAGTGTTAACTTGGCTTTGGGGTGGGGCAAGTTTGCCAATTTTAGCCTGGGACTTCCCTATGTACCTGATCCTGAGAGAGAATCTCTCTCCACAACTGCAACTGTAGTGAACTGCCATAACCCTGGTTTGGAATGCATTCAGCTGGTTCTCCATGTTTGGGGTATAAAGGTGATGAGCTTTGTAAGTAATCCTATTCTTTTGTGGGTAAATGTGAACATGAATGTGAAGTTGCTCAGTAGTGTCCAACTCTTTGCGACCCCATGGACTGTAGCCTACCAGGCTCCTCTGTCCATGGGATTTTCCAAGCAATAGTACTGGAGTGGATTGCGGTAGTCAAATTGTTAGGGGCCTAGGATGATTTTATACCTCTTCCAGGAGCAGAGGTTTATTATTTTCTCCCTCAATTTGCAATAAGCCTTCTGCTAAGCCTTGAAGGTAACCAGTTTCCCCATCTATTGAACAGCGGCTTGTTTTGGAAGAGAGAACAATATAAGTGGTAATTTTGTCATTATTAAAAATCAGGATTTTTCTTGTTATCGTAGTATGGAATGACCTACTTTCCATCTTTCTATATTTCATTTTCTATTTTATGCGTTTCTGATCTAATCATCATTTTCTTATTTTTGCTAAACTTGGGCGTAGTTTTTTTTTCTAGTTCTCTTAAGTGTAAAGTTAATTGTATATTAGAAATCTATTTTATCAATCTATATTCTTAAATTTTTCTTCTTATTTACTTATTTATTTAAATTTAAAATTTATTTATTTAGTCAGTTAGTTGCTATTTCAAATCTTAAAAGATTCTGCTGTGAAAGTGCTGCACTCAATATGCCAGCAAATCTGGAAAATTTATCAGTGGCCATGGGACTGGAAAAGGTCAGTTTTCATTCCAATCCCAAAGAAAAGCAATGCTAAAGAATGTTCAAACTACTGCACAATTGAACTCATTTCACACGCTAGTAAAGTAATGATCAAAATTCTCCAAGCCAGGCTTCAACAGTACATGAACCATGAACTTCCAGATGTTCAGCACAGATTTAGAAAAGGCAATTCAGTTCAGTTCAGTTGCTCAGTCGTGTCTGACTCTTTGTGACCCCATGAATTGCAGCACACCAGGCCTCCCTGTCCATCACCAAATCCCGGAGTTCATTCAAACCCATGTCCATTGAGTTGGTGATGCCATCCAGGCATCTCATCCTCTGTCTTCCCCTTCTCCTCCTGCCCCCAATCCCCCCAGCACCAGAGTCTTCTCCAATGAGTCAACTCTTCACATGAGGTGGCCAAAGTATTGGAGTTTCAGCTTTAATATCAGTCCTTCAATGAACGCACAGGACTGATCTCCTTTAGAAAGGACTGATTGGATCTCCTTGCAGTTCAAGGGACTCTCAAGAGTCTTCTTCAACACCACAGTTCAAAAGCATCAGTTGTTCAGCGCTCAGCTTTCTTCATCGTCCAACTCTCACATCCGTACATGACTACTGGAAAAATGATAGATTTGACTAGAGAGACCTTTGTTGACAAAGTAAAGTCTTTGCTTTTCAATATGCTATCTAGGTTGGTCATAACTTTCCTCCCAAGAAATAAGCGTCTTCTAATTTCATGGCTGCAGTCACCATCTGCAGTGATTTTGGAGCCCAAAAAAATAGTCTGACACTGTTCCCCCATCTATTTCCCATGAAGTGATGAGACCACATGCCATGATCTTAGTTTTCTGAATGTTGAGCTTTAAGCCAACTTTTTCACTCTCCTCTTTCACTTTCATCAAGAGGCTTTTTAGCTCCTCTTCACTTTCTGCCATAAGGGTGGTGTCATATGCATATCTGAGATTATTGATAATTCCTCTGGCAACCTTGATTCCAGCTTGTGCTTATTCTAGCCCAGCGTTTCTCATGATGTACTCTGCATATAAGTTAAAGAAGTAGGGTGACAATATACAGCCTTGACGTATTCCTTTCCCAATTTGTAACAAGTATGTTGTTCCATGTCCAGTTCTAACTGTTGCTTCCTGACCTGCATACAGATTTCTCAAGAGGCAGGTTAGGTGGTCTGGTATTCCCATCTCTTTCAGAATTTTCCACAGTTTATTGTGATCCACACAGTCAAAGGCTTTGGCATAGCCAATGAAGCAGAAATAGATGTTTTTTCTGGAACTCTCTTGCTTTTTCAATGATCCAGCGTATGTTGGCAATTTGATCCCTGGTTCCTCTGCCTTTTCTAAAACCAGCTTGAACATCTGGAAGTTCATGGTTCACGTATTGCTGAAGCCTGGCTTAGAGAATTTTGAGCATTACTTTACTAGTGTGTGAGATGAGTGCATTTTGTAATATATGAGCATTCTTTGGCATTGCCTTTCTTTGGGAATGGACTGAAACTGACCTTTTCCAGTCCTGTGGCCATTGCTGAGTTTTCCAAATTTGCTGACATATTGGGTGCAGCACTTTCACAGCATCATCTTTCAGGATTTGAAATAGCTCCACTGGAATTCCATCACCTCCACTAACTTTGTTCATAGTGATGCTTCCTAAGGCCCACATGACTTCACATTCCAGGATGTCTGGCTCTAGGTGAGTGTGAGTGATCACATAATTGTGATTATCTGGGTTGTGAAGATCTTTTTTATATAGTTCTTCTGTGTATTCTTGCCACCTCTTCTTAATATCTTCTGCTTCTGTTAGGTCCATATCATTTCTGTCCTTTATTCAGCCCATCTTTGCATGAAATATTCCCTTGGTATCTCTAATTTTCTAGAAGAAATCTCTAGTCTTTCCCATTCTGTTCTTTTCCTCTATTTCTTTGCATTGATTGCTGAGGAAGGCTTTCTTATCTCTCCTTGTTATTCTTTAGAACTTTGAATTCAAATGGATATATCTTTCCTTTTCTCATTGGCTCTTTGGTTCTCTTCTTTTCACAGCTATTTGTAAGGCCTCCTCAGACAGCCATTTTGCTTTTTTGTATTTCTTTTTCTTGGAGATAGTTTTTATTCTTGTCTCCTGTACAATGTCACGAACCTCCGTCCATAGTTCGTCAGGCACCTCTGTCTATCAGATCTAGTTCCTTAAATCCATTTCTCACTTCCACTGTATAGTCATAAGTGATTTGATTTAGGTCATACCTTAATGGTCTAGTGATTTTCCTAACTTCAATTTAAATCTGAATTTTGCAATAAGGAGTTCATGATCTGAGTCACAGTCAGCTCCCAGTGTTGTTTTTGCTGACTGTATAGAGCTTCTCCATCTTTGACTACAAAGAATATAATCAGTCTGATTTTGGTGTTGACCATCTGCCGATGTCCATGTGTAGAGCCTTCTCTTGTATTGTTGGAAGAGGGTGTTTGCTATGACCAGTGCATTCTCTTGGCAAAACTCTATTAACCTTTATGCTGCTTCATTCTGTACTCCAAGGCAAAATTTGCCTGTTATTCCAGGTGTTTCTTGACTTCCTACTTTGCATTCCAGTCCTCTATAATGAAAAGGACATCTTTTTTGGGTGTTAGTTCTAAAACGTCTTGTAGGTCTTCATAAAATCATTCAACTTCAGCCTCTTCAACGTTACTTTTCAGAGCATAGACTGGGATTACAGTGATATTGAATGGTTTGCCTTGAAAATGAACAGAGATCATTCTGTTTTTGAGATTGCATCCAAGTACTGCATTTCATACTCTTTTGTTGACTATGACGGCTACTCCATTTCTTCTAAGGGATTCCTGCCCACAGTAGTAGATATAATGGTCATCTGAGTTAAATTCACTCAATCCAGTCCATCTTAGTTTGCGGATTCCTAGAATGTCGATGTTCACTCTTGCCATCTCCTGTTTGACAACTTCCAATTTGCCTTGATACATGGATCTAACATTCCAGGTTCCTATGCAATATTGCTCTTTACAGCATTGGACCATGCTTCTATCACCAGTTCCATCCACAACTGGGTGTTGTTTTTGCTTTAATTCCATCCCTTCTTTCTTTAGGGACTTAATTCTCAGAAAAGGCAGAGGAACCAGAAATCAAATTGCCAACATCCGTTGGTCTCTGAAAAACCAAGAGAGCTCCAGAAAAACATCTACTTTTGCACTATTGACTATGCCAAAGACTTGACTGTGTGGATCACAACAAACTGTGGAAAATTCTTCAGACCAGCTGACTCGCCTCCTGAGAAATCTGTATGCAGCTCAAGAAGCAACAGTTAGAACTGGACATGGAACAACAGACTGGTTCCAAATCAGAAAATGAGTACGTCAAGGCTGTATATTGTCACCTTGTTTATTTAACTTATATACAGAGTATATCATGTGAAAAGCCAGGCTGGATGAAGCACAAGCTGGAATCAAGATTGCCAGGATAATTATCCATTACCTCAGATATTCAGATGACAGCACTCTTACGGCAGAAAGCTAAAAAGAACTAAAGAGCCTCTTGATGAAATTGAAAGAGGAGAGTGAAAAAGGTGAGAGTGAAAGTTGAGATTGAAAAAGTTAAAACTCAACATTCAGAAAACTAAGATCTGGGCATCTGGTCCTATCACTTAATGGTAAATAGATGGGGAAACAATGGAAGCACTAAGAGAGTATTTTTGGGGGGAGGGGGCTCCAAAAGACTGCAGATGGTGACTGCAGCTATGAAAATAAAAGATGCTTGCTCCTTGGAAGAAAATCTATGACCAACTGAGACAGGATATTAAAAAGCAGAGACATTGCTTTGCCAACAAATGTCTGACTAGTCAAAACTATGGTTTTTCCAGCAGTCATGTATGAATGTGAGAGCTGGACTATAAAGAAAGCTGAGCTCTGAAGAACTGATGCTTTTGAACTGTGGTGTTGGAGAAGACTCTTGAGAGCCCGTTGGACTGCAAGGAGATCCAATCAGTCAATCCTAAAGGAAATTAGACCTGAATATTCATTGGAAGGACTGATGCTGAAGCTGACACTCCAATACTTTGGCCACCTGATATCCAGACCCTGATGCTGGGAAAGATTGAAGGCGGGAGGAGGAGGGGACAACAAAGGATGAGATGGTTGGATAGCATCACTGACTCGATGGACATGAGTTTGAGCAAGCTCTGGGAGTTGGTGATGGATAGGAAAGCCTGGCGTGCTGCAGTCCATGGGGTCACAAAGAGTCAGACACAATGGAGTGACTGACCTGAACTGATTGGATCTCTAATTGCAGCATGCAGAATCTTTCGTTGTATTGCTTGGGCTCCCTAGTTCCATGCACACACTCATTTGTTGCCTCTTACTGGCTTAGTTGCTCTGAGGCATATGAAATCTTAGTTCCCTGACTAGGGATCGAATCTGCATCTCCTGCATTGGAAGGCAGATTCTTAACCACTGGACAACAAGGAAAATCCCCTGATACATGTGTTTACAGCAATCAACTTTACCTTAGAACTGATTTTGCTGTATTCCATAAGCTCTGGCATGTTTTGTTTCCTTTTTTGTGTGATTTGTTTTTTCAGGTTTGTATTTTGAATTAAAGGTTCTTTAGGTTTTACAGGGCCTTATATTTTTCAAAGGGCTTCCCTGGTGGCTCAGAGGTTAAAGTGTCTGCCTGCAATGCAGGAGACCTGGGTTCAATCTCTGAGTTGGGAAGATCCCCTAGGGAAGGAAATGGCAACCCACTCCAGTATTCTTGCCTAATCCCATGGAGCGAGGAGCCTGGTAGGCTACAGTCCATGGGGCCACAAAGAGTCAGACAACAAGTTTCACATACATGATTTCATATAATCCCATAATGACTTGTTGCTTTCCTCTACCCCCCCCATATCACATCTCCTCCTTTTCCTCTCCCCATTGGCAGCCACTAGTTTGTTTTCTATATATGTGATTTTGCTTCGTTATTGTTATATTTTGCTAATTTGTTTTATTTTTTTAAGACTCTGCATTAAGTGATATTATATAGCATTTTTCTCTCTGACTTATTCCACTTAGCATAGTATCATCTGCTGATTTTATTTTTATGGCTGAGCAGTATTCCATTGTGTATGTGTATATCATATATATATATATATCACATCATTTTTATCCATTTTTTGGTTGATAGACACTCAGGTGGTTTTCATATCTTGGTAATTGTAAATAATGTGGTTATGAACATTGGGGTACATGTATATTTTCAAATTAGTTTTTTCTTTTTATTGAGTATATATCAAGGAGTAGAATTTCTGTGTCATGTGGTAGTTCTATTTTTAGTTTTTTGTGGGAACTCTGCTGTTTTCCTCAGTTGGCTGCACCAATCTACATTCCCACTCACAGTGTACAAGGCTTCCATTCTCTCTACATTCTCACCATCATTTGTTATTTGGGCTCTTTTTGATTTTAGCCATTCTGACAGGTGTGAGATGTCATTGTGATTTTTATTTGCCTTTCTTTGATGATTAGTGATGTTGAACATCTTTTCATCTGCTTGTTGTCCAGCTGTCTTTTCCCTTTACAAAAATGTTTATTAAAGTTCTTCTGCTCATTTTTTACTCGTTTTTTTATGCTGAGTTGTATGAGCTGTTAATGAGCTGCTAATATATGTTGGATATTGATCTCTTATACTGCATATATAATTTGGAAATAGTTTCTCCCTTTCAGTAAGCTGTCTTTTTGTTTTGTTGACAGTTTCCTTTGCTGTGCAAATGTTTCCTTTTTTGTCTTAAGATACTTAAAATTTTTTTTCCCTTTAATTTCCTTTTTGATTCAGTGATTATTTAAGAGAACATTGTTTAATATCCAAGTGTTTATGAATTTTCCAGTTTTCCTTTTACTATTCATTTCTAGTTTACACCATTTGATCAGAAAAAAATACTTGGTATGAATTCAATCACCTTAAATTTGTTAAGACTTTTTTGTGGCCTAATGAACAATCTATCCTAGAAAATATTCTATGTGCCCTTGAAAAGAATTTGTATTCTGGTATTGTATGGAATGTTTTGTGTATGTCTGTTAAGTCTGTTGAGTATAAAGTATCCTTTGAATTCTTAAGTTGTCATCTTTAAATGTGATTGTTAAGCCTCAAGAGCACCAGTCATTTTCTTATATAGTAATAGAAATGTTCCTATCTCACAATGCCAATCTGAATTCAGGAAAGCAAATTAGTGGAAAAAAAAAAAGAAAAATCATACTGTAAAATGCAATACATGCATTTCCAAGCATTGCCTCCAGGGGCAGTTGGAATTCTCTCTGCTTTTCCCCTAATCTCTTCCTCACTTCTTCCAAGGGATTAAAAATAATTGAGCATGTCAGTCATTTTTGCTCTCTTCTACTCACCTCAAGTGGAACACTGACATGGGTCAACATCCTTGGAACATGACTCTCAGGAGATTAGACAGGGCCTGATTGCCTTGCGGTGGCTTGTCAACCAAGGCCAAGGCTGGAGGGCCAAGAAATTCTCTTTTTCTCTAAGTTAAATGTCCATGTTAATGACAGAAGGCCATTGAAGTCAGCCATTTCTTCTTTAATGATTGAGAGGTCTGAGACTCATGGTTGATGAAACTAATTAGACTGCACAGACTTAGAGAAACTGTCTGCTCCTCAGACCAGGTTACTAGAGCTTCAAACTAGAGTTGAGCTCACATTCTAGTTCAGTTTAGTTCAGTTCAGTCTCTCAGTCGTGTTCGACTCTTTGCACCCCATGAATCGCAGCACGCCAGGCTTCCCTGTCCATCACCAACTCCGGGAGTTCACTCAGACTCACGTCCATCGAGTCAGTGATGCCACCCAGCCATCTCATCCTGGGTTGTCCCCTTCTCCTCCTGCCCCCAGTCCCTCCCAGCATCAGAGTCTTTTCCAATGAGTCAACTCTTCACATGACCTCCAAAGTACTGGAGCTTCAGCTTTAGCATCATTCCTTCCAAAGAAATCCCAGGGTTGATCTCCTTCAGAATGGATTGGTTGGATCTCCTTGCAGTCCAAGGGACTCTCAAGAGTCTTCTCCAACACCACAGTTCAAATGCATCAATTCTTCAGTGCTCAGCTTCTTCACAGTCCAACTCTCACATCCATACATTTTAGTGGATCCTAATTCAACTTTGCTTTACCATTACTGTCCTCTGTTTAGTATGGGAAATGGGGTGGGAAGAGGATAGGGTCTAGTAGTGTGCTTGATTGGGTGTAGGACTCAGGACATTCCAGGGTCCCCAGTGAGAAGATATCTCATCATATTTAGTTTCCACATTATTTTGATGCATTCCCTCAAAATATGTATGTCTTGTGCTGTACCACAATTTCAATGGAAATCATAAGGGATTCCTAAGGATATTATCTCCTAAACACTATTGAGCCTTTCAGTTCTTTCTGAGTGCAATACCAGCCCCTCAGTCAGTATGAGATAATTCTTGCACTGAAGTTATATATTCTCTTTACTTTTCCCTTCTTTCATTCCATCCAGAAAATAAAGAATCAGACCATGATATACTTTAGAAAAAGGGACTCATTTTTCTATGCTTGGTAAGGAAATCCCACTAAGGGGATTGTTTTTATTAATTTAAGCTTTAAAAAGTTGCCTTTAAATCTGGAATTTCAAGTTATCGCTACCAAATAATAAAGTTGGATTTCCTAACTCTTCAGTACCTTGACATTTTTTTAAATTTATACAAGTTTCTTGTAGGGTATACAGGGGGAAGAACACATGACAGAGCCTCCAGACACTTGAGATTGTGGATCAACATTTTGTGAACCTCTCATTCAAGCTGCAGAACAACTTGCAAGAATGCCTGCAGAAGAGCATAATAAGAAGTGAAGTAAATGTCACACCCATTTTTATGACTTTTCTCTTCATAGGAATTCTTTCCTGTAATGTTTGTTTCAAACACGTATAGGAATTATGTAACTAGAAACTTGAAAACTATCTAAGTGGATTCTGTGCCTGCATGTGCTAAGCTGCTTCAGTCATATCCTACTCAACAACCATATGGACTGTAGCCTGCCAGGCTCCCCTGTCCATGGGATTCCCCAAGCAAGAACACTGAAGTGGGTGGCCAGGCCCTCCTCCAGGGGATCTTCTCGAACCAGAGATCAAACCTGAGTCTCTTACATCTCCTACATTGGCAGGCAGGTTCTTTACCACTAGTGCCACGTAGGAAGTGAAGCCTTTAGAAACACTATGGATATGTATTTACTGGAGTAGAAAGATGATCACATGAGGTTAAGTGAACAGAGGAAGTTTCTTAACATTAAAAAATAAATAAATAATGTAGAGGAGTGAATGAATGTTGAGTAAAGATCTGGATTGCCTCCTTGGGCAAAAAATATATGTTTGAGTTGAAAAAAGAATAATAAATAAGCTTTCACCTATCAAAATCCTGCAGACAATATTTGAGTGAATTGAACTTTAAAGATTAAAATTCATCATTTTAGAATGATATCTAATGTTTCAAAATGATGTCATTAGTATGTTCTTAATTTCTTGTAACTATTTCAAAATGAGGTATGTCAATTGTGTTAGAGGCCCTGATGAAGTTTTGACTACATCCTTATTTCAAAATAGAACACAGGCTCTGGAGCCAGACTGCCTGGCTTCAAATCTTGGTTCCTCCACTTACTAACTTTGTTTGTGGATTTTATTAATTTATAAAAAAGCAATAGTAATGATTGCATCAGATTCTCTGGGTCCATGCCTATAATTCCCTGGTGGTGGTTGTTTAGTCACAAGAATATTGGAGTGGATTGCCATCTCCTTCTCCAGGGGATCTTCCAGACCCAAGAATCAAACCCCGTTCTCCTGCATTGCAGGCAGATTCTTTACCGACTGAGCTATGAGGGAAGCCCGATTCCCTTGGCCTTCCCTGTAATTCCTTGGCCTCCTCAAAATGTTTCCTATACACATTTCACATACCCACCTTCCTGCATTGCTCAAGGAATTCTTTGGCCTTTCCTTCTCTCTAGGAAGACTGGAAATGCAGGGAACACCATCAGACAGTTGTGGTGGATGTGAGCAGGTAGATGTCTGGCCATCCCTGATCCTGTGGTGCAGTTCTGAGGTGCGCTTCAGTCTTTCAGAGGGTCCTTGAGGATTTGAGTCTTTATTGTCCATAACAATAATAAGCTCATTATCGCACCCTTCTGCTCTTTTTCCTGTCTCACTCACAATTCTTCTCCTGATCATAAACAAACTATTCGCTATTCACACCCAAAGCTCTTCTCTGAGGGGAATCCAATCTAAGATAATAGTATTTAACTTTTGAAGTTGTAAAAATTAAATGAAATGATGCCTGTAAATTTTGCCTTATATATTTTGATGCTCTGCTGTTATATCATACATGCTTAGACTTGATACCTATCTTTGGAAAATCAATCCTCGTGTAATACTTATCTCTGTCTCTGATAACTTTTCTTGTCCCAAAGTCTTCTTTATCTGGTATTATTTAGTGTGCTATGGTCCATGGGATTGCCAAGAGCTGCTAATCCATTTTTAACCTACTTGAGTTATTATGTATAAAGCAAGCTTCTTATAGACAGCACCTTTATTTTTTTACACACACAGTACAATTTATTTTTATTGGTATATTATTAATATGATTGGATTAGTTTCTACAATTTTTGTCACTGTTTTCTGTACATTTTGCTTGTTCTTTATTTTCTTCTCTTTTTCTGCCTTCCCTGGTTTTAATTAAGCATTTTATATTATTCCATTTTATTTTCTCTTATATCATATCAATTGTATTTCTTTAAAAATGTTAATGGTTTTCCTAGAGCTGTAATGTACATGCTTGACTAATGTAAGTTCACCTTAAATTAACAATACAGTCCAGGTACCTTGTAACAGTTTTCACAACTGTTTCCTCCCAACCCTTTATACCATTGCTATTAGTCATCCAAATACAAGCATACCTTGTTTTACTGTGCTTTGCTTTCTTGTGCTTCATAGATAACACTTTTTTTTTCAACAAAGCAAAGGTTTGTGATGACTCTGTCAAGCAAGTCTATCAGTGTCATGTTTCCAACAGCATTTTCTCATTTCATGTTTCTGAATCATGTTTGGGGAATTCTCAAAATAATTCAAACTAATTTATTATTATTATATTTGTTATGGTGAGCTATGATCAATGATCTTTGATGTTACTATTGCAAAAATGTTACAGTTTGTTGAAGGTTCAGGCGATGGCTAGCAATTTTTAGCAATAAGGTATTTTTAATTAAAGTATATTCATTGTTTTTTAGACATGATGCTGTTGCACTATACAGTGCTATAGATTATAGCACTGTATAATGTAAATATAACTTTCACATGCACTGAGAAACCAAAAAAAAAGTGTATGACTCATTTTATTGTGATATTTGGTTTATTAGAGTGGTCTGGAACCAAACCAATGTTTCTGAGATATGCATGTTGATACTACTATTACTTTAAACAAGCAATTTTCTACTAGATCTAATAAGTAAAACATTTTTTAATATTTATTTTGTCCTATTATTTTTCTGCTGATTTTCCTTTCTTTGTGTGTATATATATATATGTATATATATATATATACACATCAGAATTACTAAATAATATAACTTTTCAGGACTTCCCTGGTGGTCCAGTAGTTAACACTGCACTTCCACTGGAGAAGGTGCAGACTTAATCCCTGGTCAGGGAACTAAGATCCCACAACGGCCAAAAAGTAAAAAAATATATAATTTTTCTTTTTTCTGAAGAACTTCTATTAAGACATCTTGCATCTGTTGTCTGATGCTGCTGCTGCTAAGTCGCTTCAGTCGTGTCTGACTCTGTGTGACCCCATAGACGGCAGCCCACCAGACTCCCCCATCCCTGGGATTCTCCAGGCAAGAATACTGGAGTGGGTTGCCATTTCCTTCTCCAATGCATGAAAGTGAAAAGTGAAAGTGAAGCCGTTCAGTCATGTCTGACTGTTCGTGACCCCATGGACTGCAGCCCACCAGGCTCCTCCATATATGGGATTTTCCAGGCAAGAGTGCTGGAGTGCGGTGCCATTGCCTTCTCTGTTGTCTATTGGCAATGAATTCCCTGAGCTCTTTTTTGTCTGTAAAAGTATTTATTTTTCCTTCATTTTTGAAATTTCCTTCATTTGCCTTCATTTCTCTAGATACAGACGCTTAATTTGGTCATTTTTCCCCAACACTCATTCTGTCCTTGCTTGTGTCTTCTGATGGAAGTCTGCTGAAACATATATCGTGTTCGTCTCTTGGTTATATGCTAGGTTTCTTTCAAGATTTCCTTTGTCTTTTGCTTTCTGGAGATTGAGTATGAGATGTGAAGTTTATTTTTATATATATATATATTTATTCTGATTTTTTTCTGAGTGTGTTTTTATCTTGAACTACATTTTTGAGGTTTTTTTCCTTGAGCAATATTTTGAGTTTTGTCATTACTTTTTAAAAAATTCACTGTAGTTATTATTTCAAATGATTTTCCTGCTCTGTTATCCTTTTCTTCTCATTCTGGCATTGAATTTATGTATATTTTTTATGCCTTTTTAAATTGTCCAACAATTTTTGGAACTTTGAAACTTTCTTTTTAAAAAATGCTTTTTTTTTGTTTCCTTTCTTCATTTCAGTTTGGGGATTCCCTATTGAGCTATCTTCAAGACCACTGATTTTTTTTTTTTTTTTTTGCATCCATTAAGCTGATGAGTCCATCAAAGGCATTCTTCATTTCTATTACAGTGATTTTTATTTGTAGCATTTCAATTTTTAAAATATCTTCTTCTGTCTGTTTGTGTTATCCATCTTTTCCTGTTGTCTAGTTTTTTCATTAGTCATTAGCTTATTAGCCATAGCTATGTCAAATTCCTTATCTAATAATTTAACACCTTTATTGTATATGAATCTCTCTGTTACTTGCTTTTTCTCTTTAGACTTTTTTTTTACTTGGCTTTTATGATGCCTTATCTTTTTCAGTTGATACCTGGACATCATATATTAGGTAATAAGAACTGAGGTAAATAGCCTTATAGTGTGAAGTTCTACGTTACTCTAACTTGGAGTTCAATTGCAATTGACACTTATAGCTGTAGGTGTTTGGCCCTTCTACTTCCTTCACTGTCCTTGCCAATATCTCTCTTGTTACCTTTTCTCTTCTCTATAATCTTCTGATTAAATTTTATCATTTTAGTGGACCTTTTTCTCTGATCTGTGACCATCGTAAATATTTCTTAATCTGTTTTCCAGGTGAAACAGGGTATTTGGCTGAGTTTGGAACCAGGTACATAGCTTTCCCTTAGATGGGGGTAATCGTCTGGTTTTCTTGTCATACAGAGCAGGTTTTTATTAGGCAAAAAGCTCTAGGCATATTTCACATGATTACTCTTCTCTCCCCCTTCCAGAGTGTAGAGAGAATCTTTGCTCTTCACCATGTTTGGGGATTTTTATTCTATATTTTATATAGCATTGTGAGGTGTCCTATACAAAGAAGTCTTCAGATTATCTGGTCCATGATTGTGCTGGAAGTGGAGTCACTCAATTCATTATTCAACAAGGACATATTGAGCATAAACTATGTGCCGGTTCTTGTGTCGTTATAGGAATAAACTAATAATTAATTTAGACATAGACCTTGATTTTCCAAAATTGATACTTTTGTGGATAAGATGATTATTGCAAAAGGAATTACATTTCTATGAAGCAAAAAGGGGAAAAAAAAGAGTTTTATTGAAGTACTCATCTGCTGCCTTCTCTTAACAGGCTCTGAATTCTTTGGTGGAATTCTCTTCTTACTCAGAGTACTTGATTTCTTTATACATCCCAAGTCATCCTCAGTCTTCTCTGAGCTCATCAATTTCCTTCCAGTTCTCAGCCTTTTGACTGACAACTCTGCTCTGAGCTCATAAATTTCCTTGTTTCCTTCCAGTTCTCAACCTTTTGCCAGACAAGAACTAGGGCTATGTTGTATTCTACCTCCTATGCATCATAGCCTTAGTTCCTTTCATATATATCTTTAAGATTTTTTGACTAGTTAACAATAAACTTTTGGAAAAACTGGATATCCACTTGTAAAGAAACGAAGTTGGACTCATCGTATACCATACACAAAAATTGACTTAATTGGATTAAAGACCTAAACAGAGGATCTGAAACTATAAAACTGCTAGGAGAAAACATAGGGGAAAAACGTTATGACAGTGGATTTGGCAATAATTTATTTTATAAGATACCAAAAACATAGGAAATGATACCAAAAATAGATGAATGAGAGCAAACTTAAAGACTTTAGCATAGTAAAAGAGCCAACAGAGTCAAAAAGGTGTGGGGGGAACCTATGGAATGGGGGAAATACTTGAAAATCATGTATCTAACAAGGGGTTTATTTTCAGAGTACATAAAGAAGAGCTACAGCAACAACAACAAATAGCACAATTTTAAAATGGGCAAAGGACATGAATGGACATTTCTTCAAAGATACACAAATGGCCAGCAAGCATATGAAAAAATGGTCAACATCACTATTCATCAGGGAAATGTAGATCAAAAGCAAAATGAAATATCATTGCATATTTGTTAAAATGACCACTATAAAGATAGCAGACTGTAACAACTGTTGATTAGAATGCTGAGAAATTGGAACCTTTGTACACTGTTAGTAATATTGTATAATGGCACACCCAATATGATAAACAGTATGGAGTTTTCTCAAAAAGATTGTAAATAAAATTACATATGATCCAGCAACCCCAACAAATTTGAAAGAAGCAACTCAAAGAGATATTTTCACATACATATTTATAGTAGCATTATTCACAATAACCAAGAGGTAGAAACAACCAAATGTCCTTCAACAGATGAATAAACAAATACCATATATACATACAAAAGAATATTATTCAGTCATGAAAATAGGCAAAATTTGTCAATGCTACAAAATGGGTGAATCTTGAAGGACATTATGCTAAATGAAATAAGTAAATCACAAAATGATAAAGACAGTATGATTCTACTTATATGAAATATCTAAAGCATTCAAATTCTTATAGACAAAAAGTAGAATATTGGTTGTAAGAGGTTGATTGGAGGAAGGAAAGGGAGACATACATATTTGTTTCCATTAAAATGTAGGTTTAAGAATTAAGTGCATACTTTTAAAATGAATACTAATCCCTCCACAGGTAAAACAAATATTAAATTTTATACTACAAATATATTCTAAAATATATCTTTTGCAACTGTCTCAGTAAATCTCCTGACAACCTGAGGTAATTTACACATCAAAAAGATTTTCCTTTTACTGTAAGTTCAGATATTCCACACAAAGAAATTTAAGAATTAAGAACATGTCTCTTTTTCCAGAAAATTATTCTATTTTTCAGCTTCCCTTTAATTATAGGAAATTATACATTTTACCTTTTGAATTTTACTAAATTAAGTGTGCAAAGTTCTAAAAAGAAGCCAACTAAATGCTTTGGTTCCAGTTCATCAAATTTACTTTTTAATTGTGAGCAATTAATCAAAATAAAACCCTCGAGAAAAGACTCAAGCAACTGGGATTAGATAAGAAAACAGAAGTCTTCAGATGGTATGCAAACAGAGGGTGATGATGAGAAATATTACAGAGCCTCTGAGGAGAAGAAATGAACTTTGGTCATAGGATTAGGAATTTTAAGTTAGATTTAGAAATCATATACTTGGGGTTTTTCCTGGATTATATAAATGAACGCACTAGTCATGAAATTACTTGAATTTATTGTTTTTCCTCTTTGTGAGAACTCTGTAAAGTGAGTGTTTTTTATCACATTAAGTCCAGGAGAAGAGGAAGAACTTTCTAAGATCACACAGGTGCTCCATAACTGGACCAGGAATTTTGCCCAGATTGCCTGATTCCAAGGCCTAAGGTAAATGCTTTTCGCCAACCTTCCCAAACCCCTATTTTGCCCAAAAGCCAGAGAATGGGCTAGTGGCCTTTCCCAATGAACCAGACTGTGTTCATTGGTGTGAGTCTACTGTAACTATCTCAGGAATCTGAACACATGGTCCTGGGAAACTGACAGATGAGGGGCAGCACACATGCCCCTCACTTTCACCTAACCTTATCCATACCTTTCAGGAAAAGATTACTTGATGTTCTTATGGGTCACTGAAATTCTCAGGATAAGAGGAGGGAAGGAGTGAAATTCTAATACTTAATGATGTTTCTGACTCCTTCATAATACAGAGTGATCAGTTTCTAGTACAATAGTTGATAAGAGAAAAATGCCATTAAAATTTAACACCATTATCATATTTTAGGGGTAAAATTATGGTCAATTGATTAATAGATATAAATTAAAAGAAATCTATATATAAATTTTATCTACCAATATTTTTCTGCTCTTGTTATTTATACTGTACTGGGTCTTCCTTGCTGCTTGGAGGTTTTTTCTAGTTGTGGTTCACAAACTTCTTACAAACTTCTCTTATTTCAGAGTACAGGCTCTAGAGCATGTAGGCTCAATAGTTGTGGCTGATGAGCTCTAAGAGCATGGAAACTTCAATAGTTGTCACTGCATAGGCTGGCTCAGTTACCCTGCAGCATGTAGAATCCTCCCAGACCAAAGATCAAATCCATGTCCCCCTCACTAGCAGATGGATTATCAACCGCTGGACCACAAGGGAAACCCTGCTCTTGTAATTTGTATGTACATTTCTTTAAGAAAAAATATAGAAAAATAATTATTTTCATTGTTACTTACACTTTGATTAACTGTATTTTGTTTTTGTCTTTTATCCTTAATGCAAAACACAGTATTTCACCATCATTATATAACAAATTAATGATGGGCTAGTCTGAACTTCCCAGCCTGTGGAATATGTATGAAAATCATACATGCATGTGTGTGTGCATAAGTTTAAATAGAGCAAATAATTTAAAGTAAATAATAGTAAAATGCATTTAATTTTTAAGCAATCTAATCCTTATCCAATCTTAGCGTATTCTTAGCTCTATAAAGGAGAATCAAAGTGTTGGCTATAGTGAGTTTGGGGCAAATTTATTGGAGTCCAACTGGTCTAAATTTAAATCCATATTATGTATTGATCAGTTGTGGGATATCAGGCAAGGTTGAGCCATGTGACTGGGGGAGCTGTTATTCGATTGTTTCTTTAAGCTTCTTTGGTAAAATGGATATAATAATACCTGTATCATGGCATGGTAAGATTTCCCTGGTGGCTCAGTGGTAAAGAATCTGCCTGCCAAGACAGAAGACACTGGCTTGATCTCTGGGTCAGGAAGGTACCCTGGAGAAGGAATTAACAACCCACTCCAGTACTCTTGCTTGGGAAATTCCATGGACAGAGGAGCTGGGCAGGCTGCAATCCATGGGGTCTCAAAAGAGTCAGACACAGCGACTAAACATCTCAGCATGGCTGTGAGGGTTAAGTGAATGATAGAAAAAAATGGAAGCACTTGCCAGACATTTGTGGTAGAAGCTCAGCAAATGGAAGATACATTATTTATACTGGATGAACTTAGAATTTTATGCTTATTAATAAAAGCAAAAACATATTTCCTATGTTTACACTTGCATAGTAAAATAGAACTGTGGACTTTCCAACATTACCACGGTTTTCCAGTTGAATCATGAATGACCAGAAAGCATAGTGATTGCTTGAGACAGGCATAAATTTTATCCTCAACAATGCCTTCTTCCCACAGGACTTCCAGTCCTCAAAAATTACATTTGTGATTTCATTTGGTGCAGGGATGTTTCACTCTTATGGATGTATTGTTAATAAAATGAGTCAGAGTCTTTGATTGCCCAGGCAATTCTCCTTCTTTTTATGAAAATCCTTTGATAATACTGTTTGCAGCATTTTGGGGCAAATACCTATCTTGTCAGAGCACTTGTGTCCTTATCTCTATTAGTATACCAACTGGCTTCTATTAGTATATGGTTTATGGACAAAAGTTTTATAAATTTATATACCTTTGGTATTTTATCATTTATTTTCTTCATAGCTCTATGGTATGTCTGTGCTATTTAAACAGGTTTCCTTTCCCTCATCCCATTGCAAAAAGATGAAATTGAATGCAATGTTTTCCCTGAAAAACCAGAACCTTAACTCAAATGTATTCTTAGATAATATTTTTGGACTTAATGTAAAGCAGATACTGTGGTGTCGGATAAAGACAAAGTCATTTTGAATGTTTATGAGTTTTTCTCTTGTTGATACCATCATCTACTTGGCCATTAAATATTTCCTGGATGTCGATAGTAAATGCTAAAATGTAAATTTTCAAGTGACCAGTTTCTCTCTACAGATGTCTTGCCTTCCTAAATTTCACAGTGAAAACAGAATCTGTATAGCAAACAAAGGTTTTGTTTTATCATGGAAAGTTTAGGCTCCGGGGTAACAGAATGGGCATTCTTACTGAAGTTTTACAGGAGAGTGATTAATTTTAGGGCCAAAAATATGATTGGTTTGAGGATTATATGGAATAAGCACTTTGCTTTCCTGGATGTCATGGGAAAATACCCAGTTGGGGGCACGAGCAGTGGCTGCTGCCAAGAAATCATTCTAATATTAGCTGTATGACATTAGTCATTCACTTATTCATGTATTCAACAAATATCTGTTGAAAACATTATCTTTTACATGTTGGGACACAGACGAAACAAAATAGAAAAGCTCATTTCCCTCATGGAGCATACATTCTGATGTGGAAGAGAGTAATAGAATTGACCTGGAAAAATAATGCAATATAGAGAAAACATTAAAAAAAAATTACCTCTGTGTTCAAAGATTTGGGAAAGTCTCTCTGAGGCATCACATCTGACTGAGTCCTGAAGCATGGACAGAAGTCAAAGAAATCTCAGGAAGAACCTTGGCACAGAGGATGCTGCTGCTGCTGCTAAGTAGTTTCAGTCATGTCCAACTCTGTGCGACGCCATAGACGGCAGCCCACCAGGCTTCCCCATCCCTGGGATTCTCCAGGCAAAAACACTGGAGTGGGTTGCCATTTCCTTCTCCAATGCATGAAAGTGAAAAGTGAAAGTGAAGTCGCTTAGTCGTGTCCGACTCTTCGCGACCCCGTGGACTGCAGCCCACCAGGCTCCTCTGTCCATAGGATTTTCCAGGCAAGAGTACTGGAGTGGGTGCCATCGCCTTCTCCAACAGAGGGTGCAGTACTGGCAATTGCCTGCAGTCAGAAAGGAGCTTGGCATCAACCACCAAGAGCAAGATCAAGGTCGCTCTATTGTGGGACACTGAGTTGAACAAGTAGTGTCTATTCCAGGTGAAACTTTGCCAGCAACGATGAGAAGCTTGAGGAAGGCTTCAGAGGACTTGGAGCAAGGGGAGTCAAGTTACATTTTAGTAGAATGATACTGGCTGTGATGTTCAGAGGAGATTGTTAATGAGGAAATGTGGAAGCAGCGAGACTAGTATAAGATTTCTTTCAAGAGGCCATGCCAATGTTCAGACGGTTGTGTGTTTGTTGAGAAAGCAAAGTGGTGAGGGGCTCCCCAGAAACATTTACCAATATGTTGCCCTAGTACCAGGGGCAAAATCTCCTGTTTGTTCCATGTTTCCTAAACTCTGTACCCTGATAAACCTTTGCATATTCTTAGTAATTTTACCTTTGACTTACTGAGATTATTGGGAAAAAGGCAAAGACACATGAATGTTAGTTTGAGTATCCTGACGTTACTAAGAAGGAGAGTTGAAGAAAAGAACAGATAATCCAATATTCCCAATAAACTTTTAAGGGCTATTTACATTTAAATATTAACATTTGAAACATGTCATAGTCTGTTAAATTAATAGGTGCTGCTTATGTACAGCATCCAACAACTGAAGCTGAAATAAAATCCTAATTTTAAAGAGCAGAACTACGAATGCATTTGGGAATACAGTTATTATTTATGCAAGGAAAGGCCTGTCTTACACTAAAACATATGGTTTTCTATTCTTATTTGTACAGTTATCACTTAATTTAAAATGTTAAAATATCAAGTGAAAGAAGCCAGTGTGAAAAGACTACTTACTATGTGATTCCAAGTATGTATGTTTTGAAAAAGACGGGAAAAATCATTAGTTGCCATGGATTCATAAGAGGGGAGGAGGATTGAATAGGTGAAATATAAGGGATGTTTTTAGGGTGGTGAAATTATTCTGTATGGTGCAGAAATGGTGGCTACCTAGCATCATGCAACTGTCAAAAACCCATAGAACTTTATAGAACAAAGAATGAATGTTACTCTGTGGAAATTTAGATTTCATTAGAGAAATTTGGGAATCTCAGTAGGGAATGCAGACTGTGATCAAAAAATAGAAATGTATTACAAACATATGAATCAACCTCATTGAAGGAAGTGGGAGTAAAAGATATTGAATTGAGTAGCTTTGGAAATAAGGAGTCTATGAAACTAAAGCCAAAGTAACTGTATATAAGCACTGAGCTCTGTTGACATAATTATTTCCTACACAGGTATGTGTTCCCAATTTTGCTGATGCTATACAGTTTTACTGGAATGGAACAATTATGGAAGTGCATGAGTGATGGTAAGAGCCACTGTTGGACTGGAGCTCACAGGGAAGCAAGGAGAAGAAGTTAGATAATCCATGTGGCAGCAGAGTTGGAAATTTATAGATCTGATGTTTAGTTAATACAGAGGTTCAGATATAGAAATATTCATAGATATGTATAAATACACAGGCTAATATACACACATATACATACTTGCTTTGTCAGCTGAGGTAACCTAAAGACAATATTACCCCAGTGAATGAACACATCTAGAGTCCAGATCTTGGTTTCTGTTAATAATACCATTTTCCAGTAATAGAAACCAAGAATCTTTGGGAAAATGGCAGGTTCTAGAATTAGGGCAAAAAAAATATGCAAGATGAGCTGAGAAAAATCTTGTTGTGTCAGAAAGTAAGGAAGTGCTTAAAAAAAAGAAATCCACATTAATGGAAGAATGCTAGCATGACATAAGAGTCAATTGAAAGAACTCCCTATGGCTAAAGCTGGAACAATTTGAGAAAGCAAAATAAATACAGAAATGTTTTTTATTTTAAAAACTAAAACAATGATCAAAGGAAAATATACATAAATTCTTACTATGAAAAGAATTGGCTTAAAACCAATAATCTAAGATTTAAATTTAAGAAAATAGGAGAAGAGGAGAAAAATTAAAAAATCCAAAGCAAGCAAATGAAAGGAAATCAATTTGGTGCATGATAATTTGGTTTTACAGTTTTTAGTGAACTGAAATAGAAAATTCTAAATACAGCAGTGTCTGTCTGTGCAACAAATATCTGGAAGGTAAACGAGGGAATTTTAATAGAACTACAACCTGCATGACCAAATTAGGTAACACAAAAATCTGCAAAGATTTCTATATATTTCTGGATTAAAAAAAATCATTAATGGCTCAAGATACTAAATTGTGAAAGGAAAGGGGGAGAAAGGCTGTGAGCTTGTTGTAAGAGTTCTTCTTATAAAATAACTAATTCCATATTGAGATTCTGAAAAAGTACTTGTATATAGAATATACCCCCCAAAATTCTCAAAACGCAACAGAAAAAATATGCAAAATTGACAAAAGACGTGATCAGACTTTTTGCCAAAGAGAATAAATGGATGTCAAATAAACATGTGCAAGGACAGTTAATGAAATTAATCCCTAGAAAATGCAAAACAATATAGCCCAAATCAATATATGCCTATGAGAATTGGTAAAATAAAAAAATAGTGACACTGCTAAATATTGGCAAGATGCCAACTGGGCCATTCATAATATACCATTCTTGAAAACATTTTGATAGTTTCTTTTAAAAAAAATAAAACATAGAACATGATACAGGAATCAAACTTCTGGGCATTTTTCCAAAAAAAAGAAAAAAAAGGAAAAATTGGGTCCACAAAGGAAACTTCATACAAATGTTCAGAGCAACTTTATGCACAATAAGCAAAAAAACAAACAAACCAAAAACATGTCTTTTAGACAATGAATGAAAAATTCTGGTACATAATATAGTAGAATAATACTTGGCAGTAAAAATGAACAAATACTGATACATTCAACAAATCAGATGAATCTCAAGGGGACTGTGCTAAAAGGAAAGTAAGACTGTAAAGATTACATATGTAAAATTCTATTTACATAATATTTTCTTAATTATAAAAATTTAGAGGTGGAGAACAGGTTAATGATGCCAGTTAGGGATAACATATGGGAATTTTTTTGCATGATTATAAAGTAGCTCTGTATCTTGATTATGGTAGTAGTTACATAAATATACACACACACACACACACACACACACACACACATTGGTGAAGCCTGCCTGAGGTCTGTGGACTGTACCAATGTCAATTTTCTAATCTGATATTATATTAGCTTACTCCTTGGAAGAAAAGTTATGACCAATCTAGATAGCATGTTCAAAAGCAGAGACATTACTTTGCCGACTAAGGTCCATCTAGTCAAGGCTATGGTTTCTCCAGTAGTCATGTATGGATGTGAGAGTTGGACTGTGAAGAAGGCTGAGTGCCAAAGAATTGATTCTTTTGAACTGTGGTGTTAGAGAAGACTCTTGAGAGTCCCTTGGACTGCAAGGAGATCCAACCAGTCCATTCTGAAGGAGATCAGCCCTGGGATTTCTTTGGAAGGAATGATGCTAAAGCTGAAACTCCAGTACTTTGGCCACCTCATGCAAAGAGTTGACTCACTGGAAAAGACTCTGATACTGGTAGGGATTGGGGGCAGGAGAAGAAGGGGACGACAGAGGATGAGATGGCTGGATGGCATTACTGACTCAATGGACATGAATCTAAGTGAACTCCGGGAGTTGGTGATGGACAGGGAGGCCTGGCGTGCTGCGATTCATGGGGTTGCAAAGAGTCGGACATGACTGAGAGACTGAACTGAACTGAGTGTTATATAAAATTGTTATCATTGAGGAAATCTGGGCAAATCACACAGGGATTATTCTATTATGTATTTTTGCAACAATCTGTGGTTATGTCAACATTGAAATCATTTACTATGTCACAGAGGACACTGAGCTTCCTCTTTGTAGAAAATATAACACTATATTTCCATTAATTTGTCTTTACAAAGAGTTAACAGTTAAAACTTTATTTTGGGAGGCTCCAAAATCACTGCAGATGGTGACTGCAGCCATGAAATTAAAATACGCTTGCTCCTTGGAAGAAAAGCTATGACCAACCGAGACAGCATATTAAAAAGCAGAGACATTATTTTGCCAAGGTCCATCTAGTCAAAGTTACGGTTTTTCCAGCAGTCATATATGGATGTGAGAGTTGGACTATAAAGAAAGCTGAGTGTCGAAGAACTGATGCTTTTGAACCGTGGTGTTGGAGAAGACCCTTGAGTGTCCCTTGGACTGCAAGGAGATCCAATCAGTCCATCCTAAAGGAAATCAGTCCTGAATATTCATTGGAAGGACTGATGCTAAAGCTGAAACTTCAATACTTGGGTCACCTGATGAGAACACTGACTCATTCAAAAAGGAAGGCAAGAGGAGAAGGGGACGACAGAGGATGAGACGGTTGGATGACATTACCGACTCCATGGACATGAGTTTGAGTAAGCTTTGGAAGTTGGTGATGGACAAGGAAGAGTAGTGTGCTGCAGTCCGTGGGATCGCGAATAGTTGGACATGACTGGGTGAATTGAACTGAACTGAACAGGCATCACCGACTTGATGGACATGAGTTTGAGTGATCTCTGGCAGTTGGTGATGGACAGGGAGGCCTTTAGAAAAAGAAAAAGTGAAGTCGCTCAGTTGTGTCCTACTCTTTGCGACCCCATGGACTGTAGCCCACCAGGCTCCCCTGTCCATGGGATTCTCCAGGAAAGAATACTAGAGTGGGTTGTCATTTCCTTCTCCAAGGGATCTTCCCAACCCAGGGATCAAACCCAGGTTTCCTGCATTGCAGGCAGATGCTTTAACCTCTGAGCCACCAGGGAAGCTGCAAATCATGGGGTTGCAAAGAGTTGGACATGACTGAGCGACTGAACTGACTGACTGACTGACTGACTGAACAGTTAAAAATACTTACATAAGGCAACCAAATCGTATGTTTGTTAAGATCATCAGTTCAGTTCAGTCAGTATTCTTGCCTTGAGAACTGCATGAACAGTTTAGAAAAGCTGCTGTATATCATACTGGATATATTATTCCTGGACAGGACAGAATTTCCAGAATGACAGTGACAAGAGGTGAAATTGGTAGAGCTAATGGGGAAATCCATGGTAAAAGTCCAGTAAAAGTGGTATCCAAGGTCCAGGACATTCCCAGGGAAAAGCACTAAAAATGAATAATAAGAAGAATCTGGAGATAGAGGTGCTGATAAGAAGGGTGACTGTGTCTCATAAGGTGACATTTTTAGAGATGAGCTAAGCCCATGGGATTGGAATGAAAACTGACCTTTTCCAGTCATGTGGCCACTGCTGAGTTTTCCATACTGTCACCCTGCTTTTTTCACTTATATGCACAGTACATCATGAGAAATGCTAGGCTGGAAGAAGCACAAGCTGGAATCAAGATTGCTGGGAGAAATATCAATAACTTCAGATATGCAGATGACACCACCCTTATGGCCGAAAGTGAAGAGGAGCTAAAAAGTCTCTTGATGAAAGTGAAAGAGGGGAGTGAAAAAATTGGCTTAAAGCTCAACATTCAGAAAACTAAGATCATGGCATCCGGTCCCATCACTTCATGGGAAATAGATGGGGAAACAGTGGAAACAGTGGCAGACTTTATTTTTTGGGGCTCCAAAATCACTGCAGATGGTGACTGCAGCCATGAAATTAAAAGACTCTTACTCCTTGGAAGAAAAGTTATGACCAATCTAGATAGCGTATTGAAAAGCTGAGACATTACTTTGCCGACTAAGGTCCGTCTAGTCAAGGCTATGGTTTTTCCTGTGGTCATGTATGGATATGAGAGTTGGGCTGTGAAAAAAGCTGAGCACCGAAGAACTGATGCTTTTGAACTGTGGTGTTAGAGAAGACTCTTGGACTGCAAGGAAATCCAACCAGTCCATTCTGAAGGAGATCAACCCTGGAATTTCTTTGGAAGGAATGATGCTAAAGCTGAAACTCCAGTACTTTGGCCACTTCATGCAAAGAGTTGACTCATTGGAAAAGACTCTGATGCTGGGAGGGGTTGGGGGCAGGAGGAAAAGGGGACAACAGAGGATGAGATGGCTGAATGGCATCACGACTCGATGGACGTGAGTTTGAGTGAACTCCAGGATTTGGTGATGGACAGGGAGGCCTGGCGTGCTGTGATTCATCGGGTCGCAAAGAGTCGCACACGACTGAGTGACTGAACTAAACTGAAGCCCATGGGAACTGGTGACTTTGGAAGAGCCTCATAGAGTGTGGTGATACCAGCTATAGTAGATAAAGAGAAGCCATTTAAGAAGGCAGTTGTTAGAAAGAGAAAATAAATGCCACATTTTAATAAAAATGTTCCTTTAAATGTTACAAAAGAAAAATTTTAAAAATTCTTATCAGAACTTGATTATTTTATGGAAAGTCAAAAAGTAAACTAAATCATAAAAGAAGAAAAACATTTACATTTAAATCATGATTCTTGGAAAATACAGCCAATTTTTTAAAATATATGTGAAAATACAACCTAGAGAATGGCAGAAATATTGTTGAATCTTATTTCTGATGAAGGTTCAGAATATATAAAGAACTATTACTGCTCAACAGAACAAATGACTCACCTAAAATATGGACAAAGGATTTGAATAGATTTTTCTCCCAGAAGATATGTAAATAAGTAATAATAATCACATGAAAAGATGCTCAAAATCATTAGCTATTAGGAAAATGTAAATCAAAACCCCAGTGAGGTATCACTTCACATCCACTAGGATAGTTATAGTAATTTAAAAAGGGAAAATAATAAGTATTTGAAGATGTTGATACAAATGAGATCCTTATACATTGATGATTGAATTATAAAAACAGTGCAGTCACTGTTGAAATCAGCTTGGCAGTTACTCAAAAAATTAAACATAGAATTACAATATGATCCAAAATTTCTACTCCTAGTTATATGCCTGAGAAAACTGAAAACATAATTCACCAAAAATTTTGTATCTGAATGTTTATAGCAATATTATTAAAATAGTCCAAAAGTAGAGACCATCCAAAAGTCCATCAACTGATGAATGGATAAACAAAAACATTCATATAAAAAAATACTATTCTTCCATAAAAGTGAGCTAAGTATTGTTACATGCAGAATCTTGGGTATAACATAAGTGAATCTGCAAAAAAATTATGCTATGTAAAAGAACCAAGACAAAAAAGAAAACACACATATTGTGTAATTCCATGTATATGAAATGTCCAGAATAGTCAAATCCACAGAAATAGAAAGCAGATTAGCTGCCAGATAATGGGAAGTTTGAGGATATTTTGGCAGCTATGAAATGTTCTGCAATTAGTGGTGATAGAAGCACAGTGTATATACTAAAACTGCTGAAATATATACATTAAATGGGTAAAATTTATTCATATGAATTATATCTTAATAAAAGAAATAGGGAGTTTCTTTTGTTCTTATCAAATGGCTACAGGAGTTAAGAGAAGTAAAGGAGTGTTAGTAAACAACTGAGTCAGAATGGACAGCCCTGTCTTCCTGAGAAACAAGAAAAAAATTAGACTATTTTAAAAATAATCTATCTTCTGTTCACTTTATTGTTGCCTGGGGGACAGAGAGCGCTTCACAGGCGGCAAAGTAGTAAAGAATTCATCTTTTAATCCAGAAGACAGCAAGAGACTCAGGTTCGATCCCTGGGTCAGGAAGATCCCCTGGAGAAGGAAATGCCAACCCACTCCAGTTTTCTTGCCTGGAAAATTCCATGGACAGAGGAGTCTAATGGGATACAGTCCATGAGTTTGCAAAGAGGTAGATAGAACTGAGCTTGCACACGCGCACGCACACACACACACACACACACACACACTTTAGCCTTTAAGTCAAATTGGGCATTTCAAAGAATATAGCCAATTCTTAATTATTCCATGGTTTATACACTCTGGGATTTTTTAAAAAACCTTTTGTTTTCTGCCTGTTTTGTCTGAGTTGTATAACAAAGAATTACGCCAGAGGATGGGCAGCAGACCATGAAATCAAATAAATCAATTTGGCTTTTAACTGATATAAAAATTTCAATAATAGAAGATTAAGTTGACTTATATTTGTAGTTTCCAATCCTTGTAAGCTTTAGCCATTCTCATGGAGGATGTATAGTTATATTTGCCATGAGGTGTTTTGCCTTATGGCGCTTAATATATGAATTCCCCAGGCCCTTTGTGAGTACCATATTCTACTGTCAGTTCTATCAGAGAGACTATGAAATAAAAACACTGATTTTATGTTAAATGTGCTGTGTCACTGTGCTTTTCTGGCTTTTCTCTGTAAGTGTGAGGATTTATGGATTAACATGTTGGCATGTCAGCTTTGTCAAAGGAACCATTCCCAGGATACTAATAAAAGATTTATAGAAGCACATTTTAAAAAACTTTCACCATTAAACTCAAAGAAAGAAAACTAAAAGTTATAGGCCACAATCTGGAGATAATTTCCACAGATTTTAGCCAAAGGGGAAAAAAAAAGGATTGAGAAATTCCACAATGGCATCTGCATGTTCCCCCAGGAACCCAAACCTTTTCTTTAGCTGGCATTAAAAAAAACACAGATAAGTTGGTTTCACCCTAAAAACACTTCACAATTTCTAATTTCAAGTTTTGAAGGAATATTTTGCTGAGTGTGTGTGTGTTTACGTGTGTGTGTTAGTTGCTCAGTCTTGTGCAACCCCATGGACTGTAGCCCACCAGGCTCCTCTGTCCATGGGATCCTCCAGGCAAGAATACTGGAGTGGGTTGCCATTCCCTTCTCCAGGGGATCTTCCTGACCCAGGGACTGACTCCAGGTCTCCTGCATTGAGGACTCTACCATCCTGAGCCACGAAGGAAGCCCTATCTTGATGACAATATATACATAAGTTAATCATTGTGTTAATGCTTTTAATTTAGTGGATTTCATTCAGTTAGGAAAGAGTGGTAAGCAGATGAAGCTACCAAATAAAACAGACATTGGGAATAGAATGAAAAACAACTAACTGGAAAGCAACAGGATGGTAGATTGAGCAAATGAGTTACCTTCCTTTTGACTGAATCTCAGAAAAACCAAGAATTATCTAAGACAAGGAACAGACTCATAATAACAATTTGAAAAAATATTTTCAAAATTAGCAGCAACATTTTGAGAATTTGAAAAATGTGACATGGAATAGAAACCAGATAAAATACAAACATCAATTAAAATATGTAGAAATCTGTTTTAACCTATCAATTTTTATCAGGGAAGCCCAAGATATAGTCACAAATATCATGGGGAGATGATAGCAATTATCAACAAAAGATATTGCTGGGACAATGGAGTTTACATATTACTACATAATTATTAGAAAGGCTAAAATAAAATAGAAACCTATGATGCTAAATGCTGACATGAATGCAGAGCAATATTGCCTCTCATTCATTGCTTTTGGAAGTATAATATGATACAGCCACTTTGGAAGACACTTTGGAAGGTTTTTTGACTTTGAAAATTAAATATATATTTACCATATAATTTAGCAAATGAAATCTTACATGTTTACTTAAGCAAAATGAAACTTTAATTAGAACAAAACTCTGTACTTGAATTTTTATAGCAGCTTTATTTGTAATTGCTAAAAAATTGAGGGAGAAAAAACAAAATGTCTTTCAACATTTGAAGAAAAAACAAACTGGTATTTCTGTGATTTAAAAAAAGAGAGATTCAGGTATTGATTCACACAACAATGTGGATGAACCTTAACTGCATTTTGCCAAGTTAAACAAACCTGCCACAAAAGGCTATATATTGTACAATTCTATTCATATAATATTTGAGAAAAGGAAAAAGTATGGTATGAAAGCATTATATATTGACACTGCTTGGAGGAAAAGAGGTTGATTGACTACAAAGGGGTTATACTTATTAAGAATGGGAATTTTAATACATGCTAATTTAAAAATCAAGCAGTATATCTTAGGATACCAGGATTTTAAAATCAGACTGTGACAAGTGAAGTCAGCTGTATTATAAATATAAGGAACAATTTAATTTAAAATGAGTGGATAAAAGGAAATTTCAAAAAAAAAAATTTTGACCAGAAATCATACATCTCAAGACAAAAATAACAAAATTATGTACAGTTGTTGGTACATAGTCAGCAAATATTAATGAATGGAAATACAAATGATCAAGCCTAGCTAAAACAATCTTGTAAAATAGCAAAGAGGCTCACACTTCTCAACTTCATAAATTACTACAAAAGTTACAGTAATCAAAAAAGTGTGGTATTGGCATGCCTGGGTGTGTGCTAAGTCTCTTCAGTCATGTCCAACTCTTTGGGACCCTATGGACTGTTGCCTTCCAGACTCTTCTGTCCATGGGATTCTCCAGGCAAGAATATTGGAGAAGGTTGCCATGCACTCCTCCAGGGGATCTTCCCAACCCAGGGGACAAACGTGCATCTCCTACACCGGCAGGCGGGTTCTTTACCATCGCCACCTGGGAAGCCTGGTATTGGCATAAAGATGGGCATAGAGAACAATGGAGTAAAAATGAAAGTTCAGAAATAAGCCCATACCTCTATAACCAAATGAGTTTTTACAAAGTTGCCAATATCATTTAATGAAGACTTTGAACAAACATTGTTTGGACAACTATAAATTCACACTGTTTGACCCCATAGACGGCAGCCCACTAAGCTCCTCTGTCCCTGGGATTCTCCAGGCAAGAGTACTGGAGTGGGTTGCTATTTCCTTCTCGTATAAAAACTAACTAAAAATGGACCAAAATCTAAACGTAAGAGCTAAAACTATATAATTATTAGAAGAAAATACAACTGCAAGCCTTAGTGATCTTGGGTTAAGAAATATTCCTTATTTACACAAAAGAAATATTTTTATGATCACAAAATGGGACCACCAAAAGGACAATTTATTTAAAAATAAATTAAAATTCTTCAAAACTAGTATTTTCTACTTCAAAGATATCACTAAGAAAATCAAAAGACAATGCACAGACTGGAACATTTATGCATCATATATCTGTTAAAGAACTTGTATCCAGAATATATTTGGAGAAGGAAATAGCAACCCACTGCAATATTCTTGCCTAGAGAATCCTGCGGACAGAGGAGCCTGGTGAGCTGCTGTTCATGGGGTTGCACAGAGTTGGACATGACTGAAGCGCCTTAGCATGCATGCATGCATGCATCCAGAATATATAAAGAAATCTTATAACACAATAACAGTAATAAAAGGAACAATTAACAGAAAAGACATTTATGTAAACAATATGTACAAAATACAAAAAGCACAAGAAGAGATGTTCATTAGTCATTAGAGGAAAGTGCATTAAACCACTATGAGGCATAATTCACAACCTCTTGCATGATTGCAATCAAAAGATAAATTAGACCAAGTATTGACAAATGTAAAATAATAAAAATGGAATTTTATGCATATTGCTAGTCCCTGTAGCTCAGATGGTAAAGAATCTGCCTGCAATGCAGGAGACCTGGGTTCGATCCCTGGGTCAGGAAGATCCTCTGGAGAAGGAATTGGCAATCCACTCCAGTATTCTTGCCTGGAGAATCCCATGGATAGAGGAGCCTGACGGGCTACAGTTCGTGGCGTCGCAAAGAGTCGGACACAACTAAGCAACTAACCCACCCAGTGTGAAGGTAAAATGGAAAATATTTTGACAGTTTCTTATAAGATTAAGTATGAATTAACCATACAAACTAATAAGTTCATGTCTAAGACTCTTCACAAGAGGAATGAAAGGATAGGCTTACAGAAAGACCTGCATATGGAGGTCTGATCATGGAGGCATTATTTATAATTGTCATTAACTGGAAAAAAAATGTTAAATGGATTGACAAATGTAGTATATCTATATGCTAGAATACTAATATTTGACAATAAAAGAAAATAAAATAGTCATATAAGTTAAACCATGAAAGACTCTCAAAATCATTATGCTAAGATAAAAAAAACAGACATAAAACATCACAAATTGTATGATTCCATTTACATAACATTTATGAAAGAGAAAAATCAATAGAGACAGAATTTAGAGTAATAAATATCTGGGCCTAGAGGTAAGAATGTCGAGTAACTGTTAATGGATATAAATGTTTTTTTGTGGAATAGTGTAAATATTCTAAAATTGGATTACGGTACCACAACTCTTAAAATTTATGAAGAGTTATTGAATTATACATTTAAAATGAGTAATTTTCATGGTACATAAATAATATCTCAATAAATTTGCCTAAAGAGTAAGCAAGGTCATGGAGAAATGCTATGGAACATTTCTGACCGTAATTAAATGAAATAGCTACTGTGGAATAACTGGTTCAAGAATTAAGTACTATGCATTCCTTTCCCTAAAGAGAGTCCACTGCTAGCATGAGTGACAGGTGAAAATGTGAATCAAATTTTTAGAACATTCAGCTATGATATTGGGGCTGAGAAGAGAAGCTGACAAAGCCTTAGATACTTTCAGATCTCCATAACCAACAGGCAAAATGACTCCCAGATTTCCAGCTTACAGTTTCAGAAGTAGAGAAACTTCTTTTGAGGGAAACTCAAGATTTTAGTTTTGAAAATACTAAACTTGAAACAATAATAATTATGACTATGGTTTTAAGTACTATGAAACACACCGAGGGAAATCTGTGAGTCCTGCTTGAGGTCCAAGGGCGCATGTGCTCTTACGATTTTCTCTTCTCTGTCTAGATGCCGCAGGTCTTGGTAAGTATGCTTCATGATGGGTTGTTTGTGACTTTCTCGTTTCTTTGACCATACAGCTGATTTGGCTTTTAATGCCTGTCATTCTTTTGTTCTGAATAATTTCAAGAGAGGAAAGTGAAGGGAAATACCCTGACTGTACTATCTTTTACTTACAAGGCCCTTCTCTGGGCCTTCATATTTTCAGATGTAATTAGAGATTCATCATTGCACACCTGAGAAGGATTGTTATAGAGAGATTAATTATATAAAAGATGTGTAATAGATGTAAATTGGTTAGGAAAATGCATAGTAAGCACTCAATAAATATTAATGTCAATTTGCTCTATTGTTTTAGAGGAATCCATTTTTCAATAATTTCTAAGAAAAGAGAGTGCATGGGAAGGTAAATAATTTAAGCATTGACCAAATCTGTTTGGGATGCTATAAACTGAATATCATAGATTGGACAGGTTGTCAACACAGAAATTTATTTCTTACTGTTCAGGAGGCTGCAAAGTCCAAGATAAAGGTGCCAGCATATTCAGTGTCTAGTGAGAACACACTTCCTGGGTTATAGATGACCATTTTCTCATCATGTCCTCACATGAAGAGGTAAGGTAACCCTCTGGGGTCTCTTTTATAAGAGCAGAAATCCATTTCAGGGAGACCCCACCTTCATGACCTAATAACCTCCTAAAGGCCATACCTCCAATGGCATAGGGAGATAGTATTTAAAATATTAATTTTAGGATATGAACATTGAGATGATAGCAAACATTTTGTAATTCTGCCTTTACACTTAATAAATCTATTGAATGGGCATGGAATTATTTCCTTATAATATGAAGGTATTGCTCTGTTATATTCTGCTGCTGCTGCTGTGAAGTCGCTTCAGTCCTGTCCGACTCTGTGCGACCCCATAGACGGCAGCCCGCCAGGCTCCCCCATCCTTGGGACTCTCCAGGCAAGAACACTGGAGTGGGTTGCATTTCCTTCTCCGATGCATGAAAGTGAAAAGTGAAAGTGAAGTCGCTCAGTCGTGTCTGACTTTTAGCTACCCCATGGACTACAGCCCACCAGGCTCCTACGTCCATGGGATTTTTCAGGCAAGAGTACTGGAGTGGGGTGCCATTGCCTTCTCCATGTTATATTCTAGTTTCCAGTAATTTTGTTTAGCTGTTCAATGACATTATATTGCCTGAGACATTTTATTTTCATAGTATGTAGTTCTTGCTTTGCTTTTTGTTTGCAATATCTTTCTTTTAAAGAATATTAACTGTAGATTTTTGAAGCTTCTTTTTGGTTTTGTAAATAGTCTGTTTCCTTCAAGTTGATTTTACCTTTGTTGGTTTGTTTTAGCCTGTCTTTCAAATGAAAGACCTCTGTGATTGTCCAGTGATGGCGGCTATCCATCAAATTGTGACTTTCTCTTTAGAGTCTAGAATACCGATAAATCTGGCGGGGCCCCTATTTTTAGAGTCTCTTCCCTTAGGCTGGTCAGTACTACAGAGAAGGATCTCCCAGGCTCCTATTCACTTTGTATAACACTCATGGCCTAGTGGTTTGATTTGGAAGAAAAGGGCTGGATACATCACCATACAGTATATGATCTTTCACTGAATTGATATGGTTTTCTGCTCTCATGTGCCTGGTGGATCTCAGTTCAAAGACCTTTGCTTCATCCTGCTGCAGTTAATAAGCCACTAGCCTAATACTAGGATGAGAAGAGAAGTAACCTGTCATTCTCTGCCACCATACACTGCCCTGTATGATCCTGTTCTAGAAGGACTCTCAGGAGTATTTCCAGCACTTCAGGATCAAGAAGCAAATTAATTCTAAACCATGTAGAACACTGTAGGTATTAACACAGAGAATAGATGTCTAGTTAAAAATGGCAAGATTAATATATGCATTAACTTTCAGTCTCTCTAGAAACCTAAGAGTTGTTCTGTGATTTTCAATTGTAAATAAGTAAAAGAAAAAAATAGGACAAAAGATAACACTGAACTAATTTGGGTAGCTGTAAGCAGATGGATAGGAAATAACAAACACCCCACAGAAATTCTGTAGGCAGATCCATTTACATATTGGTACCCTGGAATGATGTATCTGTGATAGGGAATTAGATGAGGCTAAAAACAAAGAGGATAAGGTGAAAGTCTTTCTAAGAAACAGTTTCATTCACATATCTTCTTTCCCAACTCTGAAAGGGGCGTTACTGTAGCTTTTAGTGAGCTATGGACAGAGAGATCATGCTTCCTGACACAGATCCATCTACCACCCCAGAGAAGTACTTCTGGCTCAGGTGTTTTTGGGACCTCAGCCATTTTTAATGCAGCCATGAAACTAAAAGATGTTTGCTCTATGGAAGGAAAGCTATGACAAACCTATACAGCACATTAAAAAGCAGAGATATCACTTTGCCAACACATGTCCATATAATCAAAGCTATGATTTTTCTAGTAGTCATGTACAGATGTGAGAGTTGGATCACAAAGCAGGCTGAGTGCCAAAGAATTGATGCTTTCAAACTGTGGTGCTGGAGAAGACTCTGCAGAGTCCTTCGGACTGCAAGAAGATCAAACCAGTCAATCCTAAAGGAAATATACCCTGAATATTCATTGGAAGGACTGATGCTGAAGTTGAAGCTCCGATACTTTGGCCACCTGATGAGAACAGCTGACCTATTGGAAAAGACCATGATGGTGGGAAAGGTTGAGGACAGGAGGAGAAGGGGGTGACAGAGAATGAGGTAGTTGGATAGCATCACCAACTCACTGGACAAGAATTTGAGCAAACTCTGGGAGATAGTGAAGGACAGGGAAACCTGGTGTGCTGCAGTCTATGGAATCGCGAAGAGTCAGACATGACTTAGCTACTGAACACCAGCCAGTTTTTATTTCCCTTTTGTGTGTTGTTAAGTTAATGAGAGAGACAACTCTTTTCATTGTTTATTTCCTAAAGCATAAGAAATATTTTAAATAGACTAACCACTTGAGAGAACTAGCCACTGTTGATGTGAGAAGGCAATGTAGGTTAAATCCAGTGAGTGAATATATATATATATATATATTGCTTAATCGTTCTGAGCCTGTTTTGTCCTTTGTTAACTAGAAATAACAAGTAATGTTTGCTTCCCTGGATTAATGTGAGACTCAAACACATTTAAATGAAATATGGATGTGAAAGGATTTACTTCTAAAGATACCATGTCGTTGGGGTTTGTCTGAACTGGAATCTGAAAGTTTGCCAGTAACATTACAGTAAATACATCAACAACAAGGGCTTCCCTGATAGCTCAGTTGGTAAACAATCTGCCTGCCATGCAGGAGACCCTGGTTGGATCCCTGGGTCAGGAAGATCCGCTGGAGAAGGGATAGGCTATCCACTCCAGTATTCTTAGGCTTCCCTTGTGGCTCAGCTGGTAAAGAATCTGCCTGCAATTCGGGAGGCCTGGATTCGATTCCTGGGTTGAGAAGATCCCCTGGAGAAGGGAAAGGCTACCCACTCCAGTATTCTGTCTTAGAGAATTCCATGGACTGTATAGTTCGTGAGGTCAAAGAGTCAGACAGGACTGAGTGAATTTCGCTTCCCATCACTTCCACTTCCTTCACCAAAGATATCTGCAAAATTTTTTGCTGTTTCTCCCTTGAAAAGGCAAGGTTTAAATTTTGTCTCCATAAATCTAGGCGATCTCTGTACCTGCTTTGACCAATATGAAGAGCCTAAACTACTCCATCTTGTAAAAGAGCTCCATTTTGCAAAGGTACTGGGCAAACAGACTTAGACTTTGGATATTGCCTAAACTTGCCCCACTGTGCACGAGCCAATCAGCCCTTAGGTTAAACCTCCTGACTTTAAGTTCAAGAATTTGTGATTTACCTTGGAAGTAATGAGTTACATTTGTGATTTACCTTGGAAGTAATGATTTACTGTGGAAGTAAAAAAGCCAATGAGAAATCCACACAGAACACTATAGAAGAGGGTAACCAATCAGCAGTCCTTCAGCCTGAATACCCCCTTTGTTACCCTTTCACCTGAATATTCCCTATATAAGGAGTGTAACCCAAAACTCGGGGCTCCTCTCCTTAGCCGCTGCGTCGGTAACAGTGGGAGCCCCAGCTCGAGCTTGGTAATAAAAACTCTCTTGCTTTTGCATTGGATACCAGCTCCCTGGTGGTCGTTGGGAGATTTCGCGACTTGGGCATAACAAATAGAATCAAGCAGAAAAGACAGTTTCCAGGCTGAGGATTTAATATACAGATAGCTCTAAATTTCTGTCTCCTGAAACACATGCTTTTGGATCACTATGACCACTCTGAGGAAGCCTAAGCAGCCACTTGAAAAAGAAATCAAGGGCTCTAGTGAAAAAGCTTCCAGACAAGGATGAGCACCAACCTCATCACACAGGTGAGGAGCCATCCTGAATGTGGATCCACTGAATCTGTCTGTCCCTGAGCCTGTGAAGAGCAGAGAGGGGAAGAGGTGAGAACAAGTATTTCATCTCAAAAACTTGACTTAAAAAAATTGTTTGTATAATATCAAAAATAAATTTTAAAAAGAAAAATTAAAAATTAAAAAAACAAAAAACTCTTGATAAGTTGATTGAAGGGATATCATTCAAATTTCAGAGAAGTAATTCCGTGTCTACTAGCATAGCAGAGCATGTGTCTAGGTCCCTACAGCCGTGTCCAACTCTTTGCCATTTTATGGACTGTAGCCAGCCAGGCTCCTCTGTCTGTGGGATTCTCTAGGCGAGAATACTGGAGTGGGTTTCCACACCCTCCTCCAGGGGATCTTCCCAACCCAGGAATCAAACCCCTGTCTCATGCATTGATAGGCGGATTCTTCACCACTAGCACCATTTGGGAAGCCTTATACCAGGTCCTAGGCCAAATGTAAATTCCCTTGTAGCTCAGTCAGTAAAGAATCTGCCTGCAATGCAGGAGACCCAGGTTCAATTCCTGGGTTGGGAAGATTCCCTGGAGAAGGAGATAGCAACCCACTCCAGTATTTTTGCCTGGAGAATGCTATGGACAGAGAAGCCCATCAGGCTACAGTCCATGGGGTCACAAGAGTCAAACATGACTTAGCAACTAAACCACCACCACCAGCCCAAATGTAACAGCTGCTGGTTGAATTTTGATGGAGCAAATTTGGGCAAGAACTTTCTTTTCACTTTCTGGGCCTTAGATTTTTCATCTGTAGATTTCTTTAAGATTAAAAGGGATTTTTTTTTTTAATTATAAAGGAAAATTTTAAATTACAAAGAAAACATAAAGCAAGTCAACTTACAACAGCAGCTGTTCTTTATCAAAAATCTCATAGAAGCACATATTAAACAGCCTGTAAATACCTTGCACTATCTATTCCTAAATTTATTTATGGGTTTGTATTTTTCTCAGGTCTTTAGGTACAAGTTTATACTTGCAATGCATGGAAAGAGTGGGTCAGTGATAAATTCCAGTTGCCACTTTCCAGGATAATGAAAGCTGTCATTTATTCATGAAAAAAAAAAAACAAACAAAAAGATTAAGCAGGGTTTTCAGGGTTATTCTATTCTGCTCTCATTGAGACTGATTCAAATGTTAATGCATTCCTTGTCCAGCTTTAACTGTGGCAGTGGATTAGACAAATATCCGATTGTTGTATCTGGGTTCAGGAGTTTTGCATCGAGTGTTCTGGAACCATCTGTGGAAACCACCTCTGAATTAGTGTGGACTTCATAGGGCATGCCTGTGTTATGTGCAGCATTATTATTTGATCTTTTGAGATGACTCTGATGTTTTCATGACAGCGTCATAAAAATAGCAGGGACCTGTGGTGAAGCGGAAGGGGCAGGCAGCCAGGGCCCTCCTGGGAGTGAGGTTTTGTCAGGACCAGATGGTGTGCTGCTTTTCTGATCTGGCCCTGCTTCATTTTGTGGGCTTAGAGCATGGTGCCTTCCATCCCTGATGCCTCCCACCTGCTTCCTCACATCAGAGATAGAGGATGCTGACACTGAGATTACTTTTATCAACATGTCGTAATTATAATGGGGCAGATTGAGCCCAGTGTGAAAGCCCTTCAACTTTAGATGGGCTTTCTGAGCTCCTGCTGTTTGCAAGTAATTCACTGCTCAGATCACAGTGAGTATACTCTGGTAACCAGGAGCTTGTTGTCCAAAGGAGAAGATTCAAGGGCTGACAGCGTGTAAAGAAGTTGGGGCAAGGGGCCAACACCATGCCCTGAAGGTCCAGAGGGAGTTTATCAAGGATCACTGTGGGCTGCTGGCTTCTGGGAAAGTCAACACTGACCAGAGTTTCTCTTCTGCTTCTTAAATGTGTGCTCTTCACCTTTAACCTAGAGCAACCTGTGCCTACCTGCTCAGCTCTGAACCCTGCTTTGCACGTTCTCAATTTCAACAGACCTCATTAGCATCTGACCACTGGGGGCATCATTAAGCAGAGGCTGTCAGCAATGTCACCTGAATGTTAGCAGCTGAGAAAAACGGCTTATATCCTCCCACGGCCAGTGAGGACCTTGGTCACAGGAAGCCTGACAGGTAGGTAGGACTCTGTCCTAAATCTTGACCCCAACTAATTTCAATTTTATCTGCTCAGAATGAAGAGACAGTGTTCTTACTTAAAGACGAGAACATTGCATTTGCTTTCTTACCAGAAAAATAATTAGCACTTAAGTCAGTTATGCAATTTTCTAAAAAGTACATTAAAAATAAAACGGATAGAACTAATTAGATTTCCTTCAAATTTTTTGGCTGGCTCATTTTTAAAATGCTACTACTAAGCTATGATAAATCATTTCTTTAATAGCTGAGTGAGCTTACATATTTGAAGGATCAAGATCTTCCCTTTTTTTAGCAAAAAAGTGAAAACGACATGCCATCTATTTTTTAATGAAAAAAAAAAAAAAAAAACTATGTATGTATGGAGAGAGAGAGAGAGTCCCAGCAGCAGGAGAACATGCTATGAGATGTCTTTGTTTAGCAGGTGAGTCCCATAAATGTGACTCAGCTTTAGTCTGACCAGAAGCAAAATTTTTTTCCTATGCCATAATACTGGTCCCATAGTCTTATCTAATTTGATTTCAATAAGCATATATTTTATTTAAAAATACTATATTATTTACTTCTGTTTCTTCTATTACTTTACACGTGCTAAGAGGGTCATTTCCTCTGTGTGTGTTTTAGCTCATCTTATTTCAGCAGGTGAAGTGTTCAGGTGGACATTCTATGTACATCTCAATATGAGAGAATGAATATAATCATAGTGTTTCCTTCTGGTCACCAGTCAATTTGTGCTGAAGGGTGCTCAACTTTTGTACCACTTGAGTTTTTACAATGATTTTGATATTGAAAAAGATTAAGGATTAGCAAGCAATATGTTAACAGTCTTGTTAGAATCACTGACAATACAAAATTTACATCTGAAATAATTGAATTAACAAGTTTTGAATGACTATCATAGATGCTTTTCTTAGAGTATTTCTCAGGATTCCATGAATGCAGGGTCTATTTGTGATACAGATAATGCATTCCCAAACACAGAGGGATGTATGAAAATGTACATATATACAATAGAATATTACTCAGTCATAAAAAAAAGGAAATAATGCCATCTGCAGCAACATAGATGGACCTAGAGACTGTCATGCTGAATGAAATAAGACAGAGAAGGAGATGTATGCAGAATCTAAAAAGAAATGATGCACATAAACTTCTGTATTTACAAAACAGAACCAGACTGAGACTTAGAGAATGAACTTATGGCTTCTACGGGGGAAGAATGGGGGGAGTGATAGTTATGGAATTTGGAATGAATAGCTACACACTTCTCTATTTAAAATGGATAACCAACAACATCCTACTGTATAGCACCGGGAATTCCGTTCAATGTTATGTGGCAGCCTGGATGGGAGGAGAGTTTGGGGGAGAATGGATACACGTATATGTATGGCTGAATCCCTTTACCGTCCATCTGAAACTATCACAACACTGTCAATCAGTTATACTCCAATGCAAAATAAAAAATATATATATTAAAAAAAAAAAAAAGAAAATGGAGAGCCCTAAGTCATAATCATTGCTCCTGCATGGGATTTAAGTTGGGTAGAGGAAGAACTGAAGAGGTAATGAAGACGAGGGTGGGAACAGGGAGCAGCTTTTGAGGAGGAGTTGGGAGAACACTCTGAAGCCCAAAGAAGAAGGAAGCAGGCACAGCTGACTAGCAGATGGAGTAGAAATTTAAGGATAATTTTAAATACTGCCTGCAGGTATATAAAGGAAATCCAGTTTGTCACTCTTTGGATAAATTAGGACTTAAAAAAAGCAAAAGATATGAAAAAGTAAGAGAATATATCAGAAACAAAAGAAACTTCATGGTTCCACATTTTAGCATGTAGTTCCCTGGTTTCTCAGACGGTAAGGCATCTGTGTACAATGCGGGAGACCCAGGTTCTATCCCTGGGTCTAGAAGATCCGCTGGAGAAGGAAATGGCAATCCACTCCAGTACTATTGCCTGGAAAATCCCATGGACAGAGCAGCCTGGTAGGCTACAGTCCATGGGGTCGCAAAGAGTCAGACACGACTGAACGACTTCACTTACTTACAGTGAAATGTAGGGGATTTAGGGCAGTGAGATTCAGAGCTATGTTGCAGGGCACACCAGAAAGACTGATTCCTTTTTAAAGAGTACTGAACTAGTTCTGAGAAAAGAATTATGATTCAATAGTATAATTGACAATCTGCTGATAAAAGTAGCTCCCAAATCAATCAGAGGGACTGTGAAAACAGTGATAACAGCTAAAAATGAAATCTATATTTAATTATTTAATTATAACACTGACACAATAGGGCCAAGAGTCATAAGACTTTATTACTTACGGTATTTTTAAAAGTTACCACTGTAATTCTGGAATTAACTTCTTTTGGAACTGTTGATATTTTGGAGTAAAATATAAGGAATCTTAATTTTACAGTAGTAAGACAATCACTGTAGAGAGAAGAATGAATGGATGATGTTTCTGCTTAAACTTGACAAATTGGACCCCTAAGTACAGCTCCTTAACTTCTAATTTGTTTAGGTAAAGTAAGAGGAGAAAGCATAATGGGGGAACTCACTATATCTGAAAAATGTTTGGAAGTTAGAGATCATAGGGACAATTTAACTGACAGAAAACTAGAGTTCATGCTTGTCAAGAAGAGACTGGAATAAAGTTGACTCAAGCGATGAAACCCAAGATGGCTCAGCAGTGGAGGCCCCAGGTTTTCCACACCTATATTTAAACACAAGATAATAATATTAGATCACTAGACATTTGGAGGAATGACCCAGCCCAAAGACAGGCCATACAAGGTAACAGCGTAGAGGAAACTCAGAAAAACAAACTGTGCACAGAACAGAACAAAGTGATATCTTTTAACTGCAATGGATATCTTCAAAGGAATCAGAACAGATTGGAGTCATGAAGCAAGAACACGTGGCTATGAAAGTAAACATTGAAGGAATAAAAATTAATTTTTAACTACCCAGGAGTTTAAAGAAGTCTAATTGAATGATTGCCGGCCAAAGTTAAGGAAATTGATCAGAAGTGAAGGCTAAAAGAAACAGGCAAAGAGAACGTGAGAAAAGTAATAATAATAAGTAATCTTTCCAAAATCTCTAAGCAAACAATCTATATTTTATAAAGAAAGAAAAAACCAGCAAATGAAAAACAAAGTTGAAGACATTTTTTTTATAATGGAAATATGTATGTTTCTGATTTTTTCATATTTAAAAATACCACTGTTGCAGGAAGGGGGACCCCTTCCAGGGCCCAAAACTGAGCTCTTGTCTAACACTGGGAAATGAATTGTCCGAGGAGACACATGTGCTGACAAAGCAAGAGATTTTATTGGGAAAGGCACCTGGGTAGAGAGCAGTAGATTAAGGGAACCCAGGAGAACCGCTCTACCACATGGCTCGAAGTCTTGGGTTTTACGGTGCTGGGATTAGTTTCTGGGCTGTCTTTAGCCAATCATTCTGACTCAGAGTCCTTCCTGGTGGTGCTTGCCTTATTCAGCCAAGATGGTTGCAAGACAGAAGGATTCTGGGAGGTGGCCGGACATGTAGTGTCTCCTCTTGACCTTTCCTGAACTCTTCTGGTTGGTGGTGGCTTATTAGTTCCGTGTTCCTTACCAGGACCTCCTGACATAAAACAACTCATGCAGATAGTTACTATGGTGCCTGGCCAGGGTGGGCGGTTTCAGTCAGTGTGCTTCCCCTAACACCGCTGGAAAGTGTAAAACAAAGAGTTTAAAACTGCTTCCTACAAAGCACTCGATGTAAAATTTCAGAATATTAACAAAGATGATTAGGTTATAATTATTGTTATAAGAAAAAAAAGATAATGTAGATAAACTTTTGAGAATCTGAATGATGTAGGTCTTCTCAACCACTCAAAAAGACAGTAATTTAACATAATCATCTATAGCTTACTAGCATTTATAAAATCTCTGTACTCTAAGTCCTGTATATTTATCCAACAACAAAAAAAGTCCATATGAAGTGATGATAACTTAGAATCTTAATAGTTAGATATAAAGAGTATTGAAGAAACGATGTTGTGGAGATTTTTTTGAGAACAGGAATTGGAACCCTTCATGTGAGAAGAGAGAGGAAGGGGTGTGAAGAATTCAGGCATAAGCTGTGATTGACCTCCTTGGTCCTACCTAGATACTGTCAATTAGCTGGGCTTATACAGATGCATTAGTGAGCAAATGACAATGATTTAATTCTTGAGGGAATCACTAAGGTGATATGGCTGACTCAAAGAACTTCTAAACAGCTGATCTATATGGATAACATGATAGATGAATGTGTGTGTGTAAGATTGTTGGTCAAAACATTTGTTAATGATTGACAGGGCAATAAACTCTAACCTTTCTGGCTCCCATTTTGAAATCATCTCTATTGTATAAAAATCTACAGATCTACATGTAAATTCAGTAAATCTGGGACCTTTAGAAAATAACTAACTAAATCAATCAGGGTGCATCCTCCTAAATGATTAAGTAATTCTCAGCTAGGATTGTGCTCCCAACATGACATTGAAGAAAACACGCTCCCCACTTCTGTCAGTCAGTTCAGTTGCTCAGTTGTGTCTGATTCTGCGACCCATGTACTGCAGCACACCAGACTTCTTAAAAAAAAACAAAAAACTAATTTCCAAGTTTAACTTTTTTTTTCTTAATGAGTGAATGTTTCCCATGGACTCCATGTGGTCTACTCAGGCAGAAGCCAGTGTAATGGGGATTTCAAGTGGAATCAAGCCAAGAGGAAGATGATTTTAATAGAATAGACTAGAAGCACTGCCAAGGGGAAGACTATTGTCAAGGGCAGAGTTAGGGAAGCATCACCTTAGAGGAGAGGGAGAGACAGAAATAGAGAGCAACCGAGAAAAACAGAGAGCTGTGGCAATCCTACAAAGCAGCCATACTATTTTGTCGCTTGTCGGCAAGGCCTGCCTCTCAGTTCCCCCCTCTTACACATCAGTCCACCTCTCCACAACTGATTAAGTAATCCTTTAATCCTCAGGGGAGTCAAATTCCATCCTAGTGTGTGGGATCTAACCCTTGGGAAAGAACAAGGAAGGATCAGATCTGCTTCCTTTTCCACTACAGGCTTGCTGTCCTGGGACAGAGGGTTTAAGAGGCAGGAATTCTATATAGAACTGAATGTTTTCATTGTGAATTTTGTTTGGTTATAAGGAATAACAAGAATGCATTTTATTATCTAAGAAAGACATGCAATATCTTGTGGTTACTTTAGGTTTCATCAAGGAGTAGATAGGAGTAAATTGCCATGTGGGGTGAAGGACAGTGATGAGAGAATGAAGAATTCTTCCCAGGATTTCCTTAGGGGTCCAGTGGATAAGACTCCACCCTCCCAATGCAGAGGGCATGGGTTCAATCCCTGATCAGGGAACTAAGATTCCACATGCTGTTGTTTAGTTGCTAAGCCGTGTCTGACTCTTTGCGACCCCATGGACTGTAGCCTTCCAGGCTCCTCTGTCCTTGGGATTTCCCATGCACGAATACTGGAGTGGGTTGCTGTGCCCTTCTGCAGGTGATCTTCCTGACCCAGGGATCGAACAAGTGTTTCCTGTGTCTCCTGCATCACAGGCAGATTCTTTACTGATGAGCCACTGAGGAAGCCCCAAATGCTGTACAGTGTAGCAAAAAGCAAAAAAGAATTCTTCCCTTGCTCTCCCCAGATGGAGGCCAGTGCAAAGATCTCATTCTCAAGAAATGAAAAGGGTTGGGTCAAAGAAAGAGTGTGTGTTTTGAGGTGTAAAGGAATGAACCATGTAAGAAAGCAAAAAACTTCTTTTAATATCAGGAAATTAGCAGATAATATGTGTATATGTATAACTGAATCACTTTGCTGTATATCCGGAACTATCACAACATTATTAATAAAATATACTTCAATATAAATTGTTTAAAAATCAGCCAAAACACTACAGCTCAAACACAGGAAATGATTAAACAACAAAGGAAATACCGAAGAAAACACCTAAGATAGTTTGTTTCTGGGAAATCAGAGTTGGGGTTGGGTGAAGAGAAATGCAGACTTTGTGGACTCTTAATCACTTCATGGGAAATAGATGGGGAAACAGTGGAAACAGTGTCAGACTTTATTTTTGGGGATCCAAAATCATTGCAGATGGTGACTGCAGCCATGAAATTAAAAGATGCTTACTCCTTGGAAGAAAAGTTATGACCAACCTAGACAGTAGATTCAAAAGCAGAGATATTACTTTGCCAACTAAGGTCTGTCTAGTCAAGGCTATGGTTTTTCCTGTGGTCATGTATGGATGTGAGAGTTGGACTGTGAAGAAGGCTGAGCACCAAAAAATTGATGCTTTTGAACTGTGGTGTTGGAGAAGACTCTTGAGAGTCCCTTGGACTGCAAGGAGATCCAACCAGTCCATTCTGAAGGAGATTAGCCCTGGAATTTCTTTGGAAGGAATTATGCTAAAGCCGAAACTCCAGTACTTTGGCCACCTCATGCGAAGAGTTGACTCATTGGAAAAGACTTTGATGCTGGGAGACATTGGGGGCAGGAGGAGAAGGGGATGACAGAGGATGAGATGTCTGGATGGCATCACGGAATCGATGGACGTGAGTCTGAGTGAACTCCAGGAGTTGGTGATGGACAGGGAGGCCTGGCGTGCTGCGATTCATGGGGTCACAAAGAGTCGGACATGACTGAGCGACTGAACTGAACTGAACTGAACCAAATTGACCTGACATTGCAATATTTCAGTTCAGGAGCATCACATTAGTGCATAAGTCTCCACAGTGGGAGAGGCACTGGGATGGGGGACACAATTTATGGTAAAATTACAGCCTTCCATTAGCAAGTTTTAAAATGTTGATTAAGTGTCAAACTCTTTCTTCACACTATCATATCAGCCACAGAAGTTTGAGTAAGAAGGAAAGAAAGAAAGGGAAAATATATATATATATATATATATATATATATATATATATATCATAGTATGGAAGGAAAAGATTCTCAGAATGTTAAGAACATTTGAGTTACTAATTTGTGAACAAAACCATTTAGATATCATACTTTACTAATGTAATTTGATATTTGAAAAAAGACACAAAATCTATTAACAAAATACCATTAACATTAGCTAAGCTCTTCACCATTTCACTTATTTCTTCAACAAGAGGTATAGTTGCTATAGAATATTTTGTTATAGGTGTTATAGGTGTACAATATAGTAATTCACAATTTTTAAAGGTTATATTAGCTATATTTTCTGCATTGTACCATACATCCTTTTAGTTTATTTTATACTTAACAGTTTGGATCTCCCATTCCTCCACCCTATATTGCCCCTACCGCATCCCTCTCCACACTGGTAAACACAAGTTTATTCTCTACATTTGTGTGCATCTTTTTTGTTATATTCACTAGTTTGTTGTATTTTTTTAGAAAACATAGTAAAGTGATATCATATAGTATTTGCTTTTTTATGAATTATTTCACTTAACATAATGCCCTTCAAGTTCATATATGTGCTGCAAATGGCAAAATTGCATTCTTTTTCAACACATGTGTGCTTGCTCAGTTGCTAAGTCATGTCAGACTCCTTTGTGACCCCATGGACTATACCCCACCAGGTCCCTCTGTCCATGGGATTTTCCAGGCAAGAATACTGGAGCAAATTGCCATTTCCTTCTCCGGGAAATCTTTCCAACCTAAGGATCCAACTTGTATCTCCTGTGTCTCCTGCATTGGCAGGTGGATTCTTTGCCACTGAACCACATGGGTAATCCCATTCTTTTTTATGGCTGAGTATTATTCTATTATAAATATTTATATATACCACATTTGTATCTATTCATCTATTGATAGATACAAGTTACATAATCATATCTTGGTAATTACAAATAATGCTGTAGGAAACTTGAGGCACATGTATCTTTTCAGATTGTTGTTTTCGCCTTTTTTTTTTTTTTTTTTCAAATATATACCCAGGAGTGTTCTTAAGACATTTTGCCTAAACCTCTTCAGTGCTTACATTCAACCCTGACATATCAGTTTTTCATCGCAAATGATGTTTATATATCTAAGAAGGAATATTTCTTTTTTATTTTTAAACTACTGATCTTTTGTATCTTCAACCTTAGAATAAGACCAAAGTATTTATTCAAAACTAGAAACGTGGCTTTTGGATAATGCCGATAATACTGAAGTATATCACTCCAAATCTCTCCAGTGTTGGACAGAATTTATTAGGGAGCAAACAGGAAGGAGGCCATGAATTACAAGTGGTGGAATCCAGAATCTTGTGTCAGAAAATAACACCATCAGTGGTTCCTCCACTGAGGGGCAACCTAGTGGAAAATGGCTACATTTATAGAGGGAAAGGTGATTACTAAATTTGTTCTCTGTCCTCTTGGAATGTATGTCCCAAATTTATGCTCATTCTTTTATCTCCAGAGAAGTGAGGTTTAGATCTTCCCAGATTAGATTTCAGAGAGCCTGAACAACTGCAGATGATGACTCTGCTGTCACCAAGACAACTGTGCACAGTTGACACTGCCCAGATGAAACAGGTCAAACCCATCAATGCTTATGCTGCAATGAATCCATGAACTTGGCCTTGGTTTACTCGGCATCTGTGACTGTAATAGCCTCCCCATTATGGCCTCCTTGAATATGGTTTAACTTTCTGTGTGTTTTGGCCTTGGGGTTTTATTATTAATTGTGTTTATATTCCTTTCTTATTGATAGATGAATTTATCATGCCTTTTTATTTCCTGTATTTTTGATGCTTTGAAAATTGAGGCCTTGCTGACTCTGGAGGGGCTGTTTGGGTGGCACAATGGTAAAGAATGTGCCTGCCAATGCCAGAGATGCAGGAGTTTGGATACATGAGTTTGATCCCTGGGTTAGAAAGATCCCCTGGAGTAATAATGGCAACCCACTCCAGTATTCTTGCCTGAAAAATTCGATGCACAGAGAAACTTAGTAGGCTACAGTCCATGGGGTGACAAACAGTCAGGCACGACTGAGCGTGCATGCCACAGTAAGGGACTTCCCAGAAAGCTTATCTTTCATTTGAAAACAAACCAGTCCAGAGCCTACCCTAACCACCTCTTTTATGGGGGTCTAAAACTCAGACCACTATCACCTGCCCTAATCACCATCACCCCTATACCCCAGGGCCTGCTGAAATTATTCAAACTAGCTTATCCTAAATCTACTCATCCTGCCTCACCTATTGCTTCCTGAAGAATCCACAGTGAAGGTTCTGGTCCATATTACCTCCACTCTCTCTGCCTCACCCACCCCAGTGCTTTCCCTGTGGCCCTGTAGAGTATAACATGGACCCTCCTCTTGGGAACTGTGACTAATCAACCATCTTTTTAGCATCGGTTGTTTCCTGATCTGTCAGCTATATTACACCTGGATAAAAACCTACATTTTAAAACAGTAAACTTGGCCCTGTCCTTTGTTGACATGTAATGCACGCACACAGATGCTGAAGATGAAATTTCATCCCTTTCTCTAATCCACAGAAATAGAAATAAACAATCAAACATTTACCAAACAAAGGGTGAATTCTACCTCCACCAGGGAATTGAGGGAACCAGAATTAGCAGCAGTGCCAATAATAATTAGTGTTCCAAGAACTTTGTGTTACCCATCTTATTGATGTTGTACATGTACTGTTTCATTTCATGCTCATGACAACGCTATCATGTCAATTTTATTATCTCCATTACACAGAAATTAAGAACTTGCCAAATCTACACAATTAATAAGGTACAGATCCTGGAATGTTATTTAAGTCTCTGGAATGATGAGACTGTACGACTTACATGTGATGCGGTGAGTCAAGAGAACTCATTGCACAGAACTGACTATAAATTCATACTCCCAAAGGCTATCTGGACTTGCAGTAGGACAACTGGATATAAGAAACATAAGAGCTAAAGGAGAAGAGGTAGCTATAGGTCAATAGAAAAACTATATATATATATCACTTGTTGGGTGCAATTTATTATGTATCATGTGTATCAAATGGTTCATCCAGAGAAGTGGAACCGGTAACATATTCACATATACATGTACAGATATATGATAAAAAGTAAAGGAATTTATTATAGAAGGGAACTTATTCCAAGGAAATGGCCTGTGCAGTCCTAAGTCAAAGAGCAGACAGCAGGAGAGGAAGGTCACTGGCAGTCTAGACCCACAGATTTGAGCTAATGTCGCCCAATCAGAGATCAGAAAGGAAGTTCAGGGGAGGAGGAAGGATCACAGACCCAGCTGGAGTTTTGAGTTTCTACATCAGTTCAGCTCAGCTCAGCTCAGTCGCTCAGTCGTGTCCGACCCTTTGCAACCCCATGAACTGAAGCACGCCAGGCCTCCCTGTCCATCACCAACTCCTGGAGTCCACCCAAACCCATGTCCATCGAGTTGGTGATGCCATCCAACCATCTCATCCTCTGTTGTCCCCTTCTTCTCCTGCCTTCAATATTTCCCAGCATCAGGGACTTTTCCAAGGAGTCAGCTCTTTGCATCAGGTGGCCAAAGTATTAGAGTTTCCGCATTATCATCAGTCCTTCCAAAGAACACCCAGGACTGATCACCTTTAGGATGGACAGGTTGGATCTCCTTGCAGTCCGAAGAACTCTCAAGAGTTTTCTCAAACACCACAGTTCAAAAGCATCAATTCTTCGGCACTCAGCTTTCTTCACAGTCCAACTCTCACATCCATACACGGCCACTGGAAAAACCATAGTCTTGACTAGATGGACTTTAGCTAGCAAAGTAATGTCTCTGCTTCTCAATGTGCTGTCCAGGTTGGTCATAAGTTTCCTTCCAAGGAGTAAGCGTCTTTTAATTTCTTGTCTGAAATCACAATCTGAAGTGATTTTGGACCCCAGAAAAATGAAGTCAGCCACTGTTTCTCCATCTATTTGCCATGAAGTGATGGGACCAGATGCCATGATCTTCGTTTTCTGAATGTTGAGCTTTAAGCCAACTTTTTCACTCTCCTCTTTTACTTTCATCAAGAGGCTCTTTAGTTCTTCACTTTCTGCCATAGGGTAGTGTCATCTGCATATCCGAGGTTATTGATATTCCTCCCAGCAATCTTGATTCCAGCTTGTGCTTCTTCCAGCCCAGCGTTTCTCATAGAAGTTAAAGAAGTAGGGTGACAATATACAGCCTTGAAGTACTCCTTTCCAGATTTGGAACCAGTCTGTTGTTCCATGTCCAGTTCTAACTGTTGCTTCTTGACCTGCATACAGATTTCTCAGGAGGCAAGTCAGCTGGTCTGATATTCCCATCTCTTTCAGAATTGTCCACAGTTTGTTGTGGTCCACAGAGTCAAAGGCTTTGGCATAGTCAATAAAGCAGAAATAGATGTTTTTCTGGAACTCTCTTGCTTTTTCGGTGATCCAGCAGATGTTGGCAATTTGATCTCTGGTTCCTCTGCCTTTTCTAAAACCAGCTTGAACATCAGGGAGTTCACAGTTCACGTATTGCTAAAGCCTGGCTTGGAGAATTTTGAGCATTACTTTACTAGCATGTGAGATGAGTGCAATTGTGCGGTAGTTTGAGCATTCTTTGGCATTGCCTTTCTTTGGGATTAGAATGAAAACTGACTTTTTCCAGTCCTGTGGCTACTGCTGAGTTTTCCAAATTTGCTGGCAAATTGAGTGCAGCACTTTCACAGCATCATCTTTCAGGATTTGAAATAGCTCAACTGGAATTCCATCACCTCCACTAGCTTTGTTCATTTGTTTCTACATCAGGGAAGCCAAAACTCTCTCTCAAAGATATTTTAATTTATTAAGTCCGACTTACCTAGGGTAATCTCATTTTGAATTAATTTACAGTCAAGTAATTAGGGCTTTTAATCACATTTGGAAAGTCCTTTCACAACCACCAGGTAGTTGCTCAGTTATTTTGACTCTTTGCAACTCCATGGACTCTAGCCTGCCAGGCTTCTCTGTCCATGGAATTCTCTAAGAATATTGGAGTGAGTAGCCATTTCCTTTTCCAGGGGCTCTTCCTGACCCCGGGATTGAACCCAGGTCTCCCACATTGCAGGTGGATTCTTCACCTTCAAGCCAACAAGGAAGCCCCTCACGGCAACATCTACTTTAATGTTTGATTGAATGACTAGGACATTTGTGCCGGACACAAAACAGCACTGCTTCCCTCTATCCTCCAGTTCCCACCAGGGAGTAGCCTTCATAGAGCCCCCTAACCAGAAACATACTAACAATGTAGTTCTGGAGATTGTACTTCAGCAGAGCCAGAGAGACACTTCAGAAAGCCATCACACTGTGCACTTGGAGCTGTGTTTCACACAACTTAGGCATAGTCTGTTATCCTTATAACAGCCCGTGAAGTAGGGATGAACAGATTATGCAACTTGCTTACCAACAGGAAGCAGCCAAGCCAGGAACAGAACAGAGCAGTGAACCCTCTCCTATGCAGTGATTCATTTCTCAAAACAAAACTGGGATCGGTCATTGGTCTCTACTCTTTTCCACATTGGATTCCTTTTAAAGCTACACAATTATCTAGTCTACATTTTTATACCATTGTTTATTAAGGAAGATTCATACCCTTCCTACAGAGAAAATAAAGATTTCTAGGGGATCAGTTCAGTTCAGTTGCTTAGTCATGTCTGACTCTTTGTGACTCCCATGGACTGCAGCATACCAGGCTTCCCTGCCTATCACCAACTCCCGGAGCTTATTCAAACTCATGTCCATTGAGTCAGTAATGCAGTCCAACCATCTCATCCTCTGTCACCCCCTTCTCCTCTTACCTTCATTATTTCCCAGCATCAGGGTCCTTTCAAATGAGTCAGCTCTTCACATCAGTTGGCCAAGTTATTGGAGTTTCAACTTCAGCATCAATCCTTCCAATAAACATTCAGGGCTTATTTGGTTTAGAATGGACTGGTTGGATCTCCTTGCAGTCCAAGGGACTCTCAAGAGTCTTCTCCAACAGAGTTCAAACGCATCAATTCTTCAGCGCTCAGTTTTCTTTATAGTCCAACTCTCACATCCATACCTGATTACTGGAAAAACCATAGCTTTGACTAGATGGACCTTGGTTGGCACAGTAATGTCTCTGCTTTTTAATATGCTGTCTAGGTTGGTCATAGCTTTTCTTCCAAGGAGCAAACATCTCTTAATTTCATGGCTGCAGTGATTTTGGAGGCCCCCCCCCCAAATGAAGTCTCTCACTATTTCCATTGTTTCCCCACCTATTTTCCATGAAGTGATGGGACCAGATGCCATAATGTTAGTTTTCTGAATATTGAGTTTTAAGCTAACTTTTTCACTCTATTTTCACTCTACTCTTTTACTTTCATCAGGAAGCTCTTTAGTTCTTTTTCACATCCTGCCATAAATGTGGTGTCATCTGTATGTCTGAGGTTGTTGATATTTCTCCTGGAAATCTTGATTACAGCTTGTGCTTCATCCAGTCTAGCATTTCATATGAGGTACACTGCATGTAAGTTAAAGGAGCAGTGTGACAATATACAGCCTTGATGCACTCCTTCTAGGGGATGCAGAGGCGTAAATATCTGGACACTCTAATGGGAGTTTAAATTACTTTCATTTAACTCTTGCAGGGAGAAGGATCAAAGAAACATGTTTTCCATCCATTTTCAGCCATTACTAGCAATTTTTTGTTTGTTTTAAACAAAACACATTTCTACCTGAATATGCTGTTGTTACCAGTAAACATTATGTGTGGGAGTAGGGACTTTGAAAAGATGGAGACATGCTTTAAAATGTAGTTCCAAGCACATTCTCTGCCTGCAGCTCATTTTAGAGTCTCTGACGATAGTAGAAAATTTGTTCTGAGGTGTAACTTATAATGAGTGATGAATCATGCAGCCCACTCATAATACAGATTGTCAAGCCCCTGTCAGACACTACTATATTTTTATTTTTTTATTAGCTACCAAGTTAACTTTTTAAATTACTGATGTGTACTTTTCAAAACTCCATACATAATCAAAGCCTGCAGCAATGACTTGTGAGTACAATACGTCTGTGGGGGTTTGATTTTAATGAGCGGTTCTTCATACATCAGCCTTCTCAGAGGCTATTAGTAAGAAGGATGGGAGAAATCTTTTCCACTGTGGAGGTGTTAGCTCATAGTTTCTTCGGCTGCTCCTAGAGCCTGGGGTTGAAGAAATCTCCCCAAGAAAGAAACACAGGGGTCTGGTCAGTATCTCTCAGCAAGCCATCCTGGGGACGTGTCCCCTCCAGTCTCTGATTAGTTGTTGATCGTGGGAAGGCTTTCTGATACTAGCAGCAAATTGCCAGTGCTGTGAAGGGAAGGGCTTCCCTGAAGCTGACTCGTGTGCTCTGCCTGTGCTGCACGGAGTTCTAGTTAGTGATGATTGTACTGACCCTGCTGTGCATGACTCAGAATAGTCCCCCGTGCTCCAGTTACACTGGCCTCCTGGCTGCACAGACTGTTAGCAAGGTGGTGTGGACCATGGATGCGGGCAAATGAGGCCACATGGAAGCAACTGTCATTGACAACGAGGAAGTTCCAGAAAAACAGGCCAGACACTGGATGTCATCAATACTGATGCTCGAATGACATGGTGTGGAAGGGAGTGTCTATGAGGACAACAGGAGAGCCACACATTAAGGTAGCAGGCAACTGAGCGGAGTGGCCTGAACCTGAAAACCAGCATTGTTTCCTGGTGCAGGAGAACCATGGGGGAAAAGTAAGCTCAACTTTATTTCCTGTTCCAGAAGTGGGGAAACTGGGGGAGATCAGGTCTGCCTCTTCTGAAAAGACTGCAGGAGAAGTATGTTCTGAGGATAGTCAGTACCCACGAAGGCCAGGAGGCGAACCCTGGGAGAAAGTGTTGGGAACATAGGAGATTTTGTTAATGACAGGAGATCAGAGGTCATAGTGCAACAATTTGGGAGAAACTAGAGAGCTGATGCACCACTGGATCAGATTCAGAAGGCTTGTCACACTTGAATTCTATCCCAGGTGATCTAGATGGTAAAGAATCTGGCCTGCAGTGCAGGAGACCTGGGTTCGATCCCTGGGTCAGGAAGATCTCCCAGAGTAGGAAATGGTAACCCACTCCAGTATTCTTGCCTGGAAAATTCCATCAACAGAGGAGACTGGTGGGCCACAGTCCAAGGGGGGCAAAGATTCAGACATTACTAAGTGACTAACACACAACACAGAGGCAAGAGAGGAAGTTACAAAGACTCTAGAAAAGCCATTTTCCCACTGAGATCAAGGACAGTGACCAAGAATGTCCACATTCTAGGTTGGGGTCCTCACCACCTCGTGATCAGTGGAAGCTCCATCTGGGAATGGTAGGTAGGGCTACAAGGATCCATGTCACAGCACAAAAGGAAGCTTCATTGTTCCTAGCTGCAAGGACAGGGATGGAAGATAAAACACTGTTTCTTCTTCAATATGTGCTTCATTTGAGTTGTGACAGTTAATGAAAAAATTTACAAACAAATTAATCATGATGAAATATAAGAGTTTTATGAACTCATTTGGGAGGGCACCCGCAGAAGACAAAAAGAACTGGTTCCAGGATCATTTGAGAAACAAAAATACTCAGTCGAGGAAAGAAAGTCCTAACTAAGAAGGCTAAAACACTTGTGAGGCTGGTTAAATTTCACAGGACACAGATCTCCTAACAACATTGGGATAACTCATCTTCCAAGCTGTGAAAGTACCCATCCTCACCAATCTCTTTGCGTCAACCACTAATCTGACAGGCTGTAATCCAACTGTGTTTTCTTGTTAATTGTAGTCAAATACATTTATACTTCAATCCAGCTGCTAAGTGAAAGCCATTTAATGAGAAAAGAGTTCCACTAATTTTAACAGGAAAAATTAGTGAAGCAGCCTAAACCATTTACATAGAGATTCAAACATACATTGGTTGAACAATAAAAGAAGCTCATGCATTTAATAAACAATTGTGACAAGTAAACATGGACATGAAGTCCTTTTATTCACAGTGTTGGAATGTAACGAAGGTTTCTTATGCTCGCTACAGTGAGAAGACCAGATAGTGGATGGTGAATGGTGTGTGGGGAGACATCCTTTAAAGGGCATATTCTTCTTCCTGTACCCTTTCTTGATAATTTTCCTCTTTCATACAATTTGCGATTGTCTTACACTTAGACTGAACTAAAGTTATAGCAAAGGAAAATGTTTTCAGTGCCTGAAAACTTCTGTCATTGCTATACTTTGCACACAGACTAAAGATGCTAGAAGATTCTACTTCTTCATCACTCTCTGAGCTTACATAAGCAGAGCAAAACACCTTGCGTTCATCTGAACACAGCAGAAACTCAACTTGGTTTCACACAGAGTGTTCCAGCTAAAAAATGCTGCTGCTAGTAAAGCTATAGTATCCTTCTAGTAAGTAAATCCTCACCTGAAATATCAAAATATTGGTTCATGTAGAGTAGACATTTGATGTGATTGTGTGAAAATAGCACTGTATACTCCCAAAATAGTCATCCTAAGAAAGGTGTAATTTTTCAAATTTGTTATACCCAAACATGGTTAATATAACTTAGTCAGTCTTCAGAAGAATTCTATATACTCTGACAACAAAGACACCTTTCCTAAGTGTGCTCATGCTCAGCTGCTCAGTCATGTCCAATTCTTTGCAACCCTTTTGACTGTAGCCCTCCAGGCTCCTCTGCCCATGGGATTTTTCAGGCAAGAATACTGGAGTGGTTTTCCATTTCCTCCTCCAGGGAACCTTCCTGACCCAGGGATGGAACCCACATCTCCTGTGTCTCCTGCATTGAAGGCAGATTCTTTACCCACTGAATCATAGAGGAAGCTCTCTAGGAGTCAAACAGGCCTCATAGGAAATGCTCTCTCATATCAAAACAGCAAATAATGAGCCTTTGTCTCTTGTCCTAAGTTTCAGCAATTTTTTTTTCTTTCATATGCTTGATAATCACTTTTGAGATATCAACCTGAACTTGGAGACCTATTTTCAGCATCTCACAGTGACTGTAGTCCTCTGCTGGAGACTCTGCGTCAGGACAGAGGCTAATACACCACTCACCTGGAAGAACCATGGGAGCTGCTTGACATGAAGACACAGGGTGGAACCAAGAAGTGAAGCTGATTTCCAGGCAGCAAAGAGACTGTGTCCATGGGGAGGATGATCACCTGACCAAGGAATTTACAGAAGGGGTCCTACCTAAGACCCAAATTTTAAGGGAATTTGTGGTGGTTGGAGAAAACAAGTGCCTCCACTAGAACTTCAAACTTCCACCCTTCTTCTTCACGCCTTTCTTAACACATTTTTGGAGCAGATCATCAGCAGTGGATCATCACTCACAGTGTGCTGAAGAAGATCCTGATAGGAGAAAAGTAAGCTAAAGCTTCCTAATTGGTAGACTAGCAAAGCTACAGTTTGTGAGAGAAAAGGGCAAGGGAGGGGGCGAGTTCAACACCCATGATACATGTAAGTGAGTTGTAAGCAATTCATGAAAACAGGAATCTCAAAGCAACTTTGTCATGAGCCTCTCAGTGTTTTTGTCATTTTTATAGGAGTATGGTAGACAAGAATGGACGGCACGCGCTTTGTTCGTATGTGCGTGCTAAGTTGCCTCAGTCATGTCTGACTCTTTGTGACCCTGTGCACTGTAAAGCCTGCCAGGTTCCTCTGTCTATGGGATTCTCCAGGCAAGAATGGGTTTGGGAATGGGTTGCCATGCCCTGCTCCAGGGGATCTTCTTGACCCAGAGATCAAAGCTGTGTTTCTTGTCTCCTGCATTGGCAGGCGGGTTCTTTACTACTAACACCACCTGGGGAGCCTGGCACATAACCTGCAAGCCAGCCTCTGTCTTTATACTTACTTACTCCTTTTGGGTAACCTACAATCTTGGCTAATACCTTCCTCCAAAATCATCTGAGAAATAAGGCTCTGGTATCAGACGAACTACCTAATTAGAAATTCTTCTCTGCTATCCCTTGAAAAAATATTTAAAAAGTAATGGTCATACAAATGCCCAATTTCTGATTTTTCCAATTGGTGATATAATGTTTTATCTGTTTCCATGACAACTAAGAGCTTTATAAATTTTTTCTAGCTTCTGAAATATTCCAGAATGTATCTGCATTTTTGTACTTCTTTAATAATTGTGAGCTGACATTAGTCACATAATTCTATCTGGATTGCATATGTGCTTCCTATATGTGCCAAGGAGGAGTAATTGATGCCTTTGTTTTATAATATAAGACATTGTAAATAAGTTTTTATGTATAATGTATCTTAAATGCTCATTCACTCTGCTCAATAGCTAGTTAAATCATTGTCAGCTTCTCATCATATTTTTTTCCTTTAAGGTTAGAAATAATCACTAGTGTGATTGCTCACTTCAGGCACTTGTAATAACCAAATTGAGTTTATCAAAACTAGCTGGGTTGATTAAAATTTATGAAGACAGTAGGGTAGGGTTTTCAGTGAAATTTAGACCCTTAATAGACAATCCCTAAGAAAGTATAAGGGAGAAGGCAATGGCAACCCACTCCAGTACTCTTGCCTGGAAAATCCCATGGGCGGAGGAGCCTGGTAGGCTGCAGTCCATGGGGTCGCAAAGAGTCAGACACTACTGAGAGTCAGACACGACTGAGAGAATTCACTTTCACTTTTCACTTTCACTTTTCACTTTCATGCCTTGGAGAAGGAAATGGCAACCCACTCCAGTGTTCTTGCCTGGAGAATCCCAAGGACGGGAGATCCGGGTGGGCTGCCATCTCTGGGGTTGCACAGAGTCAGACACGACTGAAACAACTTAGCAGCAGCAGCAGCAAGAAAGTATAAAGAAGGAAACAAAAAGCATGGAAACAAAATTATTGAACAGAATCATCAAAGTAAAAGTTACTTCTTTGAAAATATGTACAAAACTTGGATTATTGTATACCTGGCTTATCTAAGATAGACCTAGTTCCTCTCAGCTCTCTGGGGTCACCTTCCATTTAGCTTGTGTCTCAGATTATTAATTGTTAATTAAATATAGTTATAAATAGTTGAATTCTGTTAATTTAGCATAAATTGGGCAAACCATTACTTTGCTTTTCTACTTTCTTCCATGGTCTCACCTAGCAGTGTGTGCAACTGAACAGAATTCTCATTTTAACATGTGTTTAAATCTAAAATATGATCTGTGATAACTTGCTTCTCTTTGGCTATCTTTTCAGATATGCATGACTAATTTCTCCTTCAGAGAAACAGCCTGCAGTGCTTTCTGATAAATTGAAGTGGGCCTGACACAAGCAATAGGGTCAGATAACATCTTCTGATCATGAAAGAGATACTTGGCGCTATGCTCCTGCCATGCATTTGGTATACCAGCTAGCTGTGGTACAGCCTTCTCTGGTGGCTCAGTGATAAAGAGCCTGCTTGCCAAGAAGGTGACTTGGGTTTGATTCCTGGGTCAGCAAGATCCCTTGGAGAAGGAAATGGCAGCCTACTCCAGCATTTTCTTGCCTGGGAATTCCATGAACAGAGGAGCTTGGTGGGTACAGTTCATAGGGTCGCAAAAGAATCAAACATGATTTAGCAACTGAACAACAACTAGTTGTGCTATGGCCACGAGGCTACCTGTCAATGGGGTCAATGATTAAACATGGGAAATTACAGTTTATTTTATACATGAAATAGGTATGACAAATATGTATGACCAATCTTTCCATGGCATGTATATAGTCTGAACATTCTGGTTACAACATTTTTCATTTTTAATACATGCAAGCCTACAATTAATTATTTTATTGTCTAGTAACACTTCAGTTTTACAGTTAATTGTTTTGTTTGTGATTATTTTGTAGCAGTGAACTATAAAGTTTAAAAGTTCATGTTTAATTAAAGTTATAAACATAAATTGTATTTCTCAAGATCAGTGTTTGTTAGCATTGATCATCTACGATGGGGACTATAGAGACCACATGGAAATGAGAAGTGACAACATGGGAATCAGGTAAGCAGTTATCGTAAGAAGACTATGCCTAAAAGTAAAAACTGAACACATCTTGAGAAAATGTGTTTTCACCACATGCTGTGAAAGAAGAATTTTCATCTAGATCAAATGATTTTCCACTTTGAATTTCACATTTTCTTGGCATATATAAAAATTGAGGCAATAGTTATTGAGGGGTAACTATAAACTTCTCTATGCCAGGATGATCAAACTAAGAATTGTAAAGACAAGTAACAATGTCTCAACACATCCCCACTTGTGACAGGCCTTTCCTGACGTGCAATGAGCATCTTCACTGTTCATTAACCGAACCTCAAAGCAGGAGACTATAATTAACTTTTACAAAGAACAGTCCCTTTCCTCAGACTCCAGAATTGTAGTCCTAAGGTTAATATTTTCTTTTTCATCCCTACTTGGGATAACAATGACATGAAAACTCACTCTATACTTGTAAACCTGACCAAAACATCTTGGATGATCTTTATATATTAGTTATGATACATAATTCTTGGTCTCAAGAATGTGCATGAATGCGTGCTCAGCTGTGTCCTACTCACTGAGACCCCATGGACTGCAGCAGGCCCAGCTCTGCTGTCCATGGAATTTTCCAGGCAAGAATACAGGAGTGGTTGGTCATTTCCTCTTCCAGGGGATCTTCCCAAGCCAGGGATCAAACCCACATCTCCTGCATTGGCAGGTGGGTTCTTTACCACTGAGGCACCTGGGAAGTCCTCAAGAACATATAATGTGGCATCTTTAACTCTTGAACCATAGAACAGTTCTCAGAGCTTCTAGAGGTCTATCTCCTGAGTTATAATCCTCAGTTTAGCTCAAATAAAATTATTTTTTCTTCCTTCTTAGCTTGATTGCTATTTGATTCTTCATAATTGGGCTTCAGTTAGCAGACAAGCATAGAAAATAAATAAATGATACCAGATTTCCATCAGTGATTTGACTTGAAACAGAAAATTATTTAAGTTCCATACTGATTTGATATTTTCATTTCATTCACATAATTAATGTAGCCCTTTGGAATTTTAGTTTCTTGAAGGTGATGTACCTGATATGTGAATGTTACCAGGATTTCAACTTAAATGTTCAGCCAGAAAGATAGAAGTATTTGTATTTGTAATTATAATAAAATTTTTAATGGTGCCAAAGTTCATGATAACAAAAAAATGTCTTTTCATAATTAAAAAAAAAACTTGTGAGCAAAAATATATTAAAAAGTAATTGGAGAGCACACATAATTCATAGTTTTGTCCAAATAAACTGCATTGTTCTACCAATTGAAATAAAAATCAGTTCAGTTCAGTCACTCAGTCGAGTCTGACTCTTTGCAACCCCACCAACTGCAGCATGCCAGGCTTTCCTGTCTATTACCAACTCCCAGAGCTTACTCAACTCATGTCCATTGTGTCGGTGATGCCATCCAATCATCTCATCCTCTGTCATCCCCTTCTCCTTCCACCTTCAATCATTCATTCCCTACATCAGGGTCTTTTCAGATGAGTCGATTCTTCGCATCAGGTATTGGAGTTTCAGCTTCGGCGTCAGTCCTTCCAATGAATATTCAAGATTGATTTCCTTTAGGATGGACTGGTTGGATCTTCTTGCAGTCCAAGGGACTCTCAAGTCTTCTCCAAAACCACTGTTCCAAAGCATCAATTCTTCAATGGTCAGCTTTCTTTATAGTCTAACTCTCACATCCATACATGACTACAGGAAAAACCATAGCTTTGACTAGACAGACCTTTGTTAGTAAAGTAATGTCTCTGATTTTTAATATGCTATCTAGGTTGTTATAGCTTTTCTTCCAAGGAGCAAGCATCTTTTAATTTCGTGGATGCAGTCACCATCTGCAGTGATTTTGGAGCCCCCCAAAATAAAGTGTCTTATTGTTTTCCCATCTATTTGCCACGAAGTGATGGGACCAGATGCCATGATCTTAGTTTTCTGAATGTTGAGTTTTAAACCAACTTTTTGACTCTCTTCTTTCACTATCATCAAGATGCTCTTTAGTTCTTTGTTTTCTGCCATAAGAGTGGTGTCATCTGTGTATCTGAAATTGTTGGTAATTCTCCTGGCAATCTTGATTCCAGCTTGCGCTTCCAGCCCAGCATTTTGCATGATGTACTCTGCATATAAGTTAAATATAGTTTGCCAAATTTGCAAATATTTTAAATATACACAGCTAAGTAGCTGAAATACAAAATTTTGTGGAAAATCTATCTAATTTTAAATAGAGTAATGGAATGTGTTTTAAACCTGTTTGTCTATCACAAATCCTATTTTAGATGTTTGAAACTTTGAAGAACAACTGTGTAAAGTAATCCATGCTATCAACAATAATACTGATTTTCATGACCCTTCTAAATTTAGTTTTGTGTTTTATGTCAAATAAATGAGAAGTCTTGAAAGCAGAAGAATATCTAAGAAAATGCTGAATGAAAATAGGATGACTAACAATGTTTCAGAATCTAAATTTGGCAAAATATTCCAAAATATTAGAAAAACAGACTGGCTATTTGACAAGTTTTGTCTTTTAAAAATATTTGTCAATGACATGCATTTTATAGTAAAAAAGTAGCTCCTGTGAAAATAATTTGCCTAAAATATTTACAATTTCAGTCCAAAAAAATTAAAAGCAGAAGTAGTTTCCATCAAGTTCTGCACTGTCAAGGTACTTCAGCTCCATTGAGTTATTTCACAATGAAAAAACGTTGTTCACAAAGGAAGTGCTAAATTCATTAACCATAAAGTATAACTTTGAAGGTTATATATAACACTTATGGCAGAAAGTAAAGAAGAACTAAAGAGCCATTTGATGAAAGTGAAAGAGGAGATTTAAAAAGTTGGCTTAAAATTCAACATTCAGAAAACTAAGATCATGGCATCTGGCCCCATCAGTTCATGGCAGATAGATGGGGAAACAATGGAAAGAGTGAGAGACTATATTTTGGGGGCTCCAAAATCATTCCAGATGGTGACTGTAGCCATGAAATTAAAAGACACTTGCTGCTTGGAAGAAAAGCTATGACCAACCTAGACAGCATATTAAAAGGCAGAGACATTACTTTGCCAGCAAAGGTCCATCTAGTCAAAGCTATGTTTTTTCCAGTAGTCATGTATGGATGTGAGAGTTAGACATGGAAGCAATCTAGATGTCCATCAGCAGATGAATGGATAAGAAAGCTGTGGTACATATACACAATGGAGTATTACTCATCCATTAAAAAGAATACATTTGAATCAGTTCTAATGAGGTGGATGAAATGGGAGCCGATTATACAGAGTGAAGTAAGCCAGAAAGAAAAACACCAATACAGTATACTAACACATATATATGGAATTTAGAAAGATGGTAATGATAACCCTGTATGCGAGACAGCAAAAGAGACACAGACATATAGAACAGACTTTTGGACTCTGTGAGAGAGGGAGAGGGTGGGATGATTTGGGAGAATGGCATTGAAACATGTATAATATCATGTAAGAAACGAATCACCAGTCTATGTTCGATACAGGATACAGGATGCTTGGGGCTGGTGCACTGGGATGACCCAGAGAGATGGTATGGGGAGGGAGGTGGGAGGGGGGTTCAGGATTGGGAACTCATGTACACCCGTGGCAGATTCATGTTGATGTATGGCAAAACCAGTACAGTATTATAAAGTAAAATAAAGTTAAAAAAAAAAGAAGAAGAAGAAGAAGAAAGAAAGCTGAGCACCAAAGAACTGATGCTTTGGAACTGTTGACGTTAGACTTTTGAAATTTTGGCGTTGGAGAAGACTCAAGAGTCCCTTGGACAACAGGAGATTCAACCAGTCCATTCTAAAAGAAATCAATCCTGAATATTCATTGGAAGGACTGATGCTAAAGCTGAAACTCCAATAATTTGGCCACCTGATGCAAAGAACTGGCTCTTTGGAAAAGACCCTGATGCTGGGAAATATTGAAGGCAGAAGGAGAAGGAGATGACAGACGATGAGATGGTTTGATGGCATCACCGACTCGATGGACATGAGTTTGAGTAACCCCTGGGAGTTGGTGACGGACAGGAAAGCCTGGCATGCTGCAGTCCACGGGGTCACAAAGAGTCGGACACCCCTGAGCGACTGAACTGAACTGAGCTGAACTTTGAAGGAGACTTCTATGGATTTTATGTTTAAAATTTTACATAATAAAGACCATATATTTAAAAATATTTTATTCTGAACAATGTAAATGACATTGAACAGGGAATATTACAACAAAGAAATGAAAATAAATAAATATTTACAAGAATAACCACTCATAATTTTTGATGTTTGGAATTTCATTACTAGCAGGCACATTTGCTTTTAAATTTGCTTTAGTATTCATATATTTTTAAAGGAAATATGTTATTTTAAAGAGTTTTTAAAATGTCTTTTAGTTTATAATATAAAAAACATCTATTATATTGTCATATTTATATAATTTTAATTATGTTGGGGTTATCCTTTCACTCTCCTGGTTTGAAGGATAATTTTTGCAATCATCCCGTATCAAAGAGCAAAAATTCTGATAAGATTGATAAAGAAGTAAAGAGAAGATACAATATTATTCTGAATGGAAAAACACAGGTCCACAGATAGAACAGTCATTAATAATGTTCTGTGATAATGATATTAGTAGCAGTGCAACATTTAAAAACTTTGAAGAAATGGACAATTCTTTTAATATATAACTTAATCTAACAGGTAAAATTAGATTGCATGAAGAATGCTGAGACTAAAAAAGAAACTTAAACAAAGGTCAAAACTTTTGATGAAGACAAATACTATTGCCATATGGTTTTCTAAGTGAGTTCTACAAGTTCTCACCTGATAGATCATCCTAATTGATACATGTTTTTACATAGATTAGAAAAGAATGCCTTGTCAACTTATTTTGCAAGAATAGTACAATCATGTAGCAAAACATAAGTACAGTACACGAAAAGAACATTATAGGCTGATTTGACTCAAATAACTACATATAGATAGATTATAATTATCTTAAACAATATAACAGCCTAAATCCTACAGTGCATAAAAATGGTGATACACAGTACCTTGTGACTAAAGTGGTAAAACGTGGCCAACACTAATTTAGCCAAATGATTAAAGTCAACATCCTCTGTGATAAGTCATTTGAGAGCATATACCCTTGATAGAATGTGTTGAAAATGGTTTTCAACTTCTAGTATCTTCCTCCTCAAAATCCATAACCCCAGCCTCACCATATAAAAAGGTGGGACAAACTCAAATTGAGGGACATGCTACAAAATACGTAATCAGTAATCCTCAAAACTGTCAAAATAAAAAAAAGAAAAGTCTGAGAAACTATCATGCCTAGGAAGAGCCCAAGGAAACATGGTGACTAAACATGGTAACATAGTAACCTGGATGGAATCTTGGTACAAAAAAGGACATTAGGGCAAAAAAAACAAAAACAAAAACAAAAAAACTAGTAAAATGGGATTAAAGAATGAAGATTAATAATAAAAAAGGAATTCATTGAAAAAAATAAGAAACTTTAAGGAAAACAATAATTTGAGTTTAAAACTGTTAGATGGTATCTATGATGCTGAAGCGGGCAGAAATCTACACTGACCCTGAAATTCCCAGTCCCTAGTAGACACACTTCTTCACTTAGTCAAACAGTATGTGCTGCTATGAGGGGACTGTTATGATGTAACTAAGCTCCCCAGTCTCCCTGATGTTGAGGAGGTTATCCAGATGAACCTCACCTAACCTGGTGAGCTCATTCAGTTTCCAGCTAGTTGTAGAAAATAGGGAAATAGGCATGAACACTGGTTGCCCTGGACAACAGTGTACACCCACATTGTGAACTGTCCGTGAGTGTTTATGAGAAGGATCTGTGGCCAACAACTAACATGATAATGGGAATATCCATCACACAGGCACAAAGAAGTGAATTCTGCCAACAAGCGAGGTTGAAAGAGAGAACTCTGTCTCTGAGAAGGTTGATACCTGGATTTCAACCTGTAAGCAAAGTAATCCAGCCACAATCTACTACTCTTTGGACTTATAGAAACTGTGAGGTGGTAAGTTTCTGATGCTTTAAGCCACTGAGTTTGTGGTAACTTGTCATGTGACAAATAGGAATATAATACGATAAAGTAATAAAGAGTTAGACATAAATAGTTACAGGACAAAAATCCTCCAACGGTAAGAATGGCATTCCTTAAAGGAGAACACATACATGGTGAGTAAATGTTTAAAAGATGTCTTTAACCACTTTAATGAGGTATGTAAGTGAAATTCTAAAGAAATATTTTACACCTATTAGATTACCATTACTTAAGAAACTTTCAAATACTAAGATTTGTAGATGATATGAATGAAGAATCTCTTATTCATTATAGGTAGAAATGTAAGCTGGTATAATGACTTTAGGAAACAATTTAGAATTATGTTATAAAGCTGAATATTTGCATATCTCACTATGACTAGGAAGTTCCATTTCTGGGAACATAAGAAAACTCTTGTAAATGCTCAACAGAAATCATGTGTTTAAAAGTTTAATACAGTCCTATTTTTATTAGAAAGATCTTGGAAACAATCAAAATGTCTATCACTGAAGAATGGGTAAATTAACTGTGGTGTACTCACACAATAGAATATTATGTAATAGTCAAAACAAGTCTATCAAACCATATGGGTCAATCTCAGCAATCTAGTTTGTATTGGCTAGTCCCACAAGGTTATATCCATGCATATAATGATAAATAAATCAACCACAGAAAAAAAGTTTACTTAAGATTTTAAAAATGTTTTTATAGTAAAATTATATTTTACAAAAGCAGCAGACATATTTCTAGACTGTGGTTACCTCAAAAGGGGGTAAGTAGCAATTTGCAATAGGGAAGGAGCTCTGGAAGATGTTAATAACTATCAGTGATTCTAGGGAATCACTTATCCATGGGTCCATGCTTGCCGTTATATTGAAATGAGACAAAAAATGGATGTGTATTAGCATCACTAGGGGAGATTCCAGAGTGCCCCCCCTGAACTTCTGATTTGTTATCTTTAAGATTCAAGTTAGGAATCTGCATTGTTAATGAGCTCTTGTACAGATTAAAATTTGTATCTTCAGAATCCAGAGAATCCTTTACCATGACTTGAGAGGGGAGTCCACCATCCTTGAAAAGCTTTATGGTGGTTCATATCTGTCGAAAGTCACATTGGGAACTGCTGCTATCAAACTGGATTTCCCAAAACTCAGTGAGGATGATGGAGTCCTGGGAAATAGGGACCCACACCTAGTCCCCAAAGATGAGATGGGCTGGTAGCTATAATGAACAATGAAGCCAAAATTGTAATCAGAAAGTCTGACTCATGGAAACCTATGACACTGGCCAACTGGTTATGGTGACCCTAGAACTGAAAGGGAGAGGCTGAAGTCCTACAGACCAAGGGAAAGTTAAGGCAACAGTCTTCTTTATGACTAATAGCATTCTTAATTTAACAAACTGGACAGTTACAAAAAGAGGACTCAGCTGATGAGACAAAATATGTGGACATTATGTAAATAAGGAGCCTTACGGTACCAGTTCAGTTCAGTCACTCAGTTGTATCTGACTCTGCGACCCCAAGGACTGCAGCACACCAGGTCTCCCTGTTCATCACCAACTCCTGGAGCTTGCTCAAACTCATGACCATTGAGTCAGTGATGCCAGCGTATGCCAGTCGGTGAGTCAGTATATTCCTCAGGTTAAATAAGTGATGGTTTAGGGCAGAGAGGATGTATAGTCTACCTTTACACGTTTGAAATATTGTCATAACATGGAGATTAAAATTTCATTATGTAATTATGAAGACTAGAACCAATGGATAGAGAGATAGGTAAATATTGAGTATCAAACATTTTAAAAACTTTAAATATTAAACTCATTCCAAAAGAAATTAGTTACAATGAAGTGATTTCAATAGAAATTGCACAGTTATCAGAATTTGTAGCTATTTTTCAATTGCTTTAGAAGTCAAATGAGATGACTTTTAAGTACTGATGATAAGATTTGATTTCTTATATTCTTCTAACAATAGAACATTAAAACAGAAAACAACATATTCACCCTCTTCACTTCTACATATAAAATATAAGAGAACACACCTTTTATATAATTCCACAAATGACGTTTGTGTTTTTGTTTTTGAATTTTGAATACCTACATCTCATCCGAAAAGGAAAAAATATCTCAAATGTCAAGTATTTTCCTTTGAGCTAACAATGAAGCAGAATTAGTGAATACTCCTTTTTTTTTCAGGTTAGTGACTCATTTTTCAAATTGTAGTGAAAAACACATAAGGTAAAATTTATAATCTTAACTATTTTTAGGGCACTGTTCAGAGGTTCTAAGTATATTTACAGTGTTATATAACAATCTCTAGCACATGTTTTCATCTTATAAAACTCTATGCCCATTGACAACAACTCCCCGTATATTTTTCTCCAAAGCTCCTGGCAACTATCACTTTATTTTGTGTTTCTATAAACTAGGCTGTTTTAGATACATTATATACACGAAATTATGCAATATGACTTGTTCATTTCACCTAAAATAATGTCCTCAAAGTTCACCCATGTGGCAAAATGTGAAAAGATTTCCTTCATTTTTAGGGCTGAAAAATATTCCATCATATGTATATAGCACATTTTCTCTCTCCATTCATACCATGGTGGGCATTTGGGTTGGGTCCTCCTCATGAAAACTATGAGCAATGCTATAATGAAAATGGGTGTGCAAATATCTCTTGTAAATCTTGTTTTCAATTATTTTGAGTATATATATATATATATGCAGAAGTGGGAATTCTAGAATATATGGTAACTTTAATTTTTTTAGGGAACTTCATATTGTTTTCTACAGTGACTGTTGTTATTATTCAGCTGTGTCCTACTCTTTGTGAGCCCATAGACTGAAGCACACCAGCCTTCCTTGTCCTTCACCATCTCCTGGAGCTTGACTCATGTCCACTGAGTCAGTGATGCCATCCAACCATCTCATCCTCTGTTTTCCCCTTCTCCTCCTGCCTTCAATCTTTCCCAGCATCGGGGTCTTTTCCAATGAGTCAGTTTTTCACACCAGGTGCCCAAAGTATTGGAATTTCAGCTTCAGCATCAGTCCTTCCAATGAATATTCAAGACTGATTTCCTTTAGGATGGACTGGTTAGATCTTCTTGCAGTCCAAGCAGGACTCTCAAGAGTCTTCTCCAATAACACTGTTCATAAGCATCAGTTTTTCTGCGCTCAGCTTTCTTTATAGTCTGACTCTCACATCCATACATGACTAATAGAGAAACCATAGCTTTGACAAGATCAATCTTCATTGGTAAAGTAATATATCTGCTTTTTAATATGCTGTCTAGGTTGGTCATAGCTTTTCTTCCAAGGAGCAAGCGTATTTTAATTTCATGGCTGCAGTCACCATCTGCAGTGATTTGGGAGCCCCCCAAAATAAAGTCTCTCATTTCCATTGTTACCCATCTCTTTGCCATGAGGTGATGGGACTGGATACCATGATCTTAGTTTTCTGAAAGTTGAATTTTAAGCCAACTTTTTCATGCTCCTCTTTCACTTTCATCAAGAGGCTCTTTGGTTCTTTATTTTCTGCCATAAGAGTGGTGTCATCTGCATATCTGAGATTATTGATATTTCTCCCAGCAATCTTGATTCCAGCTTGTATTTCAGCCAGCCTGACATTTCTCATGATGTCCTCTGCATATAAATTAAATAAGCATTGTGACAATATACAGCCTTGATGTACTCCTTTCCAGATTTGGAACCAGTCTGTTGTTTCATGTCCAGTTCTAACTGTTGCTTCTTGATCTGTATACAGATTTCTCAGGAGGCAGGTCAGCTGGTCTGATATTCCCATCTCTTTCAGAATTGTCCACAGTTTGTTGTGGTCCACAGAGTCAAAGGTTTTAGCATAGTCAATAAAGCAAAAGTAGATGTTTTTCTGGAACTCTCTTGTTTTTTGATGATCCAGGGGATGTTGGCAACTTGATCTCTGGTTCCTCTGCCTTTTCTAAATCCAGCTTGAAAATCTGGAAGTTCACGGTTCATGTACTGTTGAAGCCTGGCTTGGAGAATTTTGAGGATTACTTTGCTAGTGTGTGTGATGAGCGCAAGTGTGCGGTAGTTTGAACATCCTTTGGCATTGCCTTTCTTTGGCTTCCCACCTGCTGTCTGTTTTACACATGACAGATTATATATGTCAATGCTACTTTCTACATTCGTCCTACTCTCTCCTTCCCCCGCTGTGTCCACCCCTCCATTCTCTACATCTGCATCTCCATTCCTTCCCTGCAAATAGACTCATCAGTGTCTTCTTCAGGTTCTTTCAGCAATGATTTACAGTTTTCAAAGTACAATTCTTTCACTTCCTCGGTTAGGTTTTTTCCTAAGTATCTTATTCTTTAGATAATATTGTAAATGGAATTGCTCTTTTAATTCTACTGTTGGATTGTTAATGTATAAAAATGCAACTGATTTGGGGGACACAATGGGGCATAATGACTTTGTATCCTGCAAATTTGCTGAATTAATTTATTAGTTCTAACAGTTTGTTTGTGTGTGTGTGTATCTTTGGGTTTTCTACATTAAAAATAATGACATATGTAAACAGAGATAAATTGATTATTTCTTATTAGTTTGGATATCATTTTTTTTTCTATCTGATTGCTTGTACTTTCAGTGGCATGCAGGGAAGAAGTGGTAACAGCTGACATCCTGGACTTTTTTCTGATGTTGGAGAAAATGATCTGTCAGCCTATTATCACAAAGTATGATGTCAGCTGTAATATTTTTTCATGTATGAACTTTATTTTGTTAAGATAGTTTCCTTCTATTCTTAGTTTATTAAGTGTTTTTATCACACAAGGGTGTTATGTCAAATATCTTTTATACATCAAGAGTTAATCATATGTTTCTTGTCCTTTATTCTGTTGATATGACAAAATTTATTGACTAATTTTCTTACGTTGAACCACCTTTTCATTCCAAGAATAAATCCCAATTGATTATTATGTATAATTCTTTGATGTGCTTTTGAATTTGATGTACTACTGTTGATGATTTTTTTCTGTAGTGTTTTGTTCATTTCTTCCTGTTGTGTCTTTGTCTGGCTTTTGTGTTGAAATAATGCTGGCCTCCTAAATGAGCTTTGAAATCTTTCCTCCTTTTCAAATTTTTGAAAGAGTTTGAGGATGGATGCTGTCTCCAGGAATCTAAATAATAAATTTCTGTTTTTTATAACCCATCCAGTTAATGGTATTGCTAAAATAGCAGCCTGAACACATTAATGCAGAAATTGGTTCTGAGAAGTAGGGATGTTTCTGTAACAAATACCTAAATGTGTGGAAGTGGGTTTGGGACAGGATAATGGTTAGAGACTGAACTAGTTTGCAGATGCATACTAGATAACACGCTACTGCTGCAAATAGAACTTCATAGGTGACTTCAGTGAGGATGCTGTTGGAAAAAGGGATTGTTTTTGTTGTTTTGTCACTGAGTCATTTCCGACTCTTTTGCAACCCCATGGACTCTAGCCTGCCAGGCTCCATGGGATTTCCCAGGTAAGAATACTGGAGTGGGTTGCTATTTCTTTCTCCAGAGTATCTTCCTGACCCAGGAATCAAACCCAGGTCTCCTGCATTGGCAGTTGGATTCTTTACCTTAGCTACCTGGGAAGCTTGAAAGTGAAAGTCATTCATTTGTGTCCAACCCTTTGCAACCCCATGGACTGGGGCCTGCGAGACTCCTCTGTCCATGGAATTCTCTCAGCCAGAATACTGGAATGGGAAGCCATTACCTTCTCCGGGGGACTTCCCAACCCAGGGATTGAACCTAGGTCTCCCACACTGCAGTGGTTATTTACACCTGACCCACCACTGAAGCCTTATGAAAGAAAACGAAGAGGAACTAAAAAGCCTCTTGATGAAGGTGAAAGAGAAGAATGAAAAAGCTGTCTTAAAACTCAACAGTCAAAAAACTAAGATCATGGCATGCAGCCCCATCACTTCATGGCAGATAGACGGGGAAACAATGGAAACAGTGACAGACTTTATTTTGGGGGCTCCAAAATCACTATAGAGGGTGACTGCAGCCATGAAATTAAAAGATGTTTGCTCCTTGGAAGAAAAGCTATGACCAATCTAGACAGCATGTTAAAAAGCAGACACATTAATTTATAACAAAAATCCATCTAGTCAAAGCTATGATTTTTCCAGTAGTCATGTATGGACCATAAAGAAGGCTGAGCACCAAAGAATTGATGGTTTTGAACTATGGTGTTGGAGAAGACTTTTGAGAGTCTCTTGGACTGCAAGGAGATCCAACCAGTCCATCCTTAAGGAAGTGCTGGAGCTGAAGCTCCAATACTTTGCTCTGATGCTGGGAAAGATTGAATGCAAGAGGAGAAGGGAACAACAGAAGATGAGATGGTTGGATGACATCACCAATTCAGTGGACATGAGCAAGCTCCAGGAGATGGTGAAGGACAGGGAAGTCTGGTGTGCTGCAGTACATGGTGTCACAAAGAGTCAGACATGACTGAGCAACTGGACAGCAATAACAACCAGGGAAGCTGGAAAAGAAGGATAGCTGTAGAGAAAGCGTTAATCTTCTTAGTGAATATATAACTAATCATGTGGGTAAAAAATATGGCAGTGAAAGTTATCATGATGCGGTCTCAGATGGAAATAAAAATATGTTACTGGACAATGAAGAAAAGGTTACCCTTGTAACAAAATGGCAAAACATGGTCTAATTATGTTTTAGTATTCTGTGGAAAGTAGAACTTATGAGCAATGAAATGAATATTTAGCTAAGAAAATTTCCAAGCAGTTTGTTGAAGGTAGAGCTTGACTCCTTATAGTAAAATGAAAGAGAAGAGAGATGATCTTAAAATGAAAATTTTAAGCAAAACTGAAAGATTTAGAAAATTCTCAGTTTAACCAATTGTAACTAAGGAAAGTGGGACAAAATGAACGGAAACTATTGGACTTCTTAGACTCTACAGGGCTGAACCCTAGAAGTAAGCTGTGAACCTATACTATTCTTTAGGACTAGGGGAAAAGGACCCTTAGAGGCAATTCAGAAATCATCAGATTGCCAGACCTACCACAGGATCAGCATGTGTAGGCCTTGGGCAGATTTGCCTCCCCTTTAATTTCAAAGGCATGGATCAAAGCCCAATAGAGAGCCCATGCAGAGACCTGGGAGTGCATTCTCACTCCAGAAGTCCAAGAAGGCATGGACAGATACCACAGAGAGACACAGCATGGGAGAAGCCACAGCAGGAAGCCACAGCATGGGCTGCGGGGATGGGCTGCCACCTCAGTGAGTCCAGAAGGTCATATCTTTATGGATCTGAAAGATGGGACTGACACTCCAGTGGGCCTGTAGGAGAGAGTATAAAGCCCACAGGATTATTCTTGAGCTTTAAATCTCATAAAGTTTGCTTTGCTACATTTTGTATATCCTTGTGACCCATCACTCTTTCCTCCTTTCCTTTGTCTCCATTTTTGAAAGGGACTGTCTATCCTATGCTGATCCTACCACTGTATTTTAAAAAATAATGTTTGGTTTCACAAGTTCACAACTAAAGCGAAATTTTTCCTCAAGTATCTTGTGCCTCACCCACACTTGATTTAGGTGTTATTTCCATGAAACATTGAATTTTAGACTCCAGGGTTGATGCTAGAATGAGTTAAGGTTTTTGGAAGTTGTCTTGATGAATGTATTTTGCATGTGAGATGGACATAAATTGGGGGAGCAAGGTAAAAATGTTACGGATCAAAAATGTGTGTCTCCACCCCCAAATTAATTTGTTGAAAACCCACCTCTCAATGTGATGGTATTAGGAGGTGATGCCTTTGGAAGGTAATAAGGAATAGATGAAGTGATAAGCCAAGACCCCTTACGAATAGAATTAGTGCCCTTATGAGAATCACAGTCACCGTTTGCAGTGATTTTGGAGCCCAAGAAGACAAGTCTGTCACTGTTCCCATTTTTTTCCCCATCTATTTGCCATGAAATGATGGGATGGGATGCCAGATCTTAGTTTTTGAATGTTGAATTTTAAGCCACCTTTTTCATTCTACTCTCACTTTTGTCAACAGGCTCTATAGTTCCTCTTCACTTTCTACCATTAGGGTGATTTCATCTGTATATCTGAGGTTATTGAGATTATGGCCATTATTTCTACGATCTGGCTCTATGCCCTTTTCTCTCATTCTTCTCTCTTTGGGACTCCTATAACGCACAACTGATCTACGTAATAGTATTGCATAAATTCTTTAGGTGTCTTTCTCACTTTTTAATCCATTTTTTCCCTCTTCCATTTGTCTATTTAAAGTGATTTGTCTTCAAGTTTGCTGATTCTTTCTTCTGTTTGAAGTCTTTGAATCCCTAGTGAATTTTTCAATTCAGTTATTGTATTTTTTAGTTCATACTTTTTTTAGTTGTTTTTTTATAGTTTCTATCTCACTGGTATTCTCATTTTGTTCATGCATCTTTTTCCTGAGTTTATTTATTTATCTGTATTCTCTTTTAGCTCACGGATCATCTTTAAGACAGATATTTTGAATTCTTTGTCAAGTAATTAATCTTCATTTCTTTAATGTCCTTTGTTTCATGAAAATATAAAGTTGTTTCTTTGTATGTCTTGTGATCTTCTGTTGACTCTTTGGCATGAAAAAAAAAAAACAAACACCTACCTCTCTCTGTCCTTACAGGCTGCTGCTGCTGCTGCTGCTTCTGCTAAGTCACTTCAGTCATGTTCGACTCAGAAAGGCCTTCACGAATAATCATGGCTAGAGATTACCAGACCCTCTCTGGCCTTTTCCAAGGATGTATCCTTTCTTGGTTAGTGTATGTAAATTGCAGTTAAAGATGTTTTGTTTTGTTTTTTTCTTTTAGCGTCCCATAATCTCTTGCTCATATCAATAATCTCAGATATGCAGATGACACCACCCTTATGGCAGAAAGTGAAGAGGAACTAAAAACCCTCTTGATGAAAGTGAAAGTGGAGAGTGAAAAAGTTGGCTTAAAGCTCAACAATCAGAAAATGAAGATCATGGCATCCGGTCCCATCACTTCATGGGAAATAGATGGGGAGACAGTGGAAACAGTGTCAGACTTTATTTTTTGGGGCCCCAAAATCACTGCAGATGGTGATTGCAGCCATGAAATTAAAAGACGCTTACTCCTTGGAAGAAAAATTATGACCAACCTAGATAGCATAGTCAAAAGCAGAGACATTACTTTGGCGACTAAGGTCAGTCTAGTCAAGGCTATGGTTTTTCGGGTGGTCATGTATGGATGTGAGAGTTGGACTGTGAAGAAAGCTGAGTGCCGAAGAATTGATGCTTTTGAACTGTGGTGTTGGAGAAGACTCTTGAGAGTCCCTTGAACTGCAAGGAGATCCGAGCAGTGCATTCTGAAGGAGATCAGCCCTGGGATTTCTTTGGAAGGAATGATGCTGAAGCTGAAACTCCAGTACTTTGGCCACCTCATGCGAAGAGTTGACTCATTGGAAAAGACTTTGATGCTGGGAGGGATTGGGGGCAGGAGGAGAAGGGGACGACAGAGGATGAGATGGCGGGATGGCATCACTGACTCGATGGACGTGAATCTGAGTGAACTCCGGGAGTTGGCGATAGACAGGGAGGCCTGGTGTGCTGCTATTCATGGGGTCGCAAAGAGTCGGACAGGACTGAGCGACTGAACTGAACTGAATCTCTTCCTCCACCTGGTGCCTGCCTATGGTACTGCAGTTCCTCTGGTGCTTTAACAAGCTATGGAACTCACCTTTGTTCTCAAGGCCCCCAACCTAGCGTACAAATTATACGTCTCTTTCTTTAACACAGTCAGGGGATACAGAAACCAGTCCCTTCATAGGTCCCCAAAGTCCGAAACATTGCTGCACATTCTATTCTTCTCTTTTCCTCCCAATTAAAAGCCAGGAGTTGGGAGTTTTTTCCCAATTTGCCTCAGTGGCTTAGTAAAGAGGAGAGACTAATGTGGGAAAATGCAGCAAAGTTTCTTACTTATTTCCATGTGACTCTTGTTGACTTTTGCTTGCTTGCCTGGGAAGCTGTCACCTTTAATCTGAAGTCTTCACAAAGAAATTTGAGTCCAGGTACTGTTTTTAAGTTTCTTTCTCCATGGGGGAATGAGGGCCTGGGACTTCCTATTCCACCATCTTGCTGATGTCAGACTACACTTTTATTTAGTCAAGGTTCTTATTACTTTATTATAGATTACCCAACTGGAAATTTTTTATTTTATGAATTCTGCTAATTTTTTTTTCTTTCCCATTTTACATTGTGTATATTTACCTCTCTACATTTATGAAAAATAGTAATTCTAATTTTATTTTTCTCATAATTATTTCTAACTTTCTCAGATGGGTTATTATTTTTCTATTGACCTCAAATGTGTATTAATATCTACAATTTTACCCTGAATCAAATGATTAGTTTTGTATGCCCATACATTTTTTCTCTCTTGTTACCACCAAACTACTCTATTGCTATATTCCAAAATTTTCATTCTGGATTGCTATAGATGCATCTTAGAGTTCAGGATGACTTTGTCATTTTAGAGTACAGGCATACCTCATTTTCTTAGAACTCATTTCATTGTGTTTTGCAGATGTTGCATTTTTTACAGATTGAAAGTCTGTGACAGCTTTGTATTGAGCAAGCCTATCAGTGCAATTTTTCAATAGCTTTAGCTCACTTCACATTCATGTGTCATATCTTGATAAATTTTGCAACATTTTAAACCTTTTCAAGGCAAGATCCTCCACCAACAAAGAGATTATAACTCACCGAAGGCTCAGATGATGGCTAGCATTTTTTGGTAGTAAAACTTTTTTTTAAATTAAGGCATATATATTGCTTTTTAGACAATGATATTACACACTTAATAGATTACAGTGTAAATGAAGCTTTTGTATAACCTAGGAGACCAAAAAATTTATCTGAATCGTTTTATTCTGATATTTGGTCTATTGTGGTGGTCTGAAACTAAACCTCTAGTATCTCTTGGATATTCCTGTGTCATGCAAGAGCTTGTTTGATTGTAAATACCTATCAGTGTAGAAATCATAATTATAACGTATATAAATGCTTCTAATTTTAATAACATAATATGTAAAATAATAACTTTACCAAAACAGAAAAATCAGGTTATAATTATGAATTTGTTTTTCTTTTAAAATTCAATAGCTTTTTCTATGCCACTCCAAGGTGGAGTCCACTTTAGAAGGCTGAATAAAATTCCCTAGGTTATTTATGTATCCTTATTATATATTATATTATTCATATTTCATTATGTCTTCAAGAATGTATTTATCTTCTTCCTGAAATACTTCTCTAAAGGGTATTTTTAATGGCCATGTATTTTCTTTTTGTATGCCATATTGCTGTTGAGAATTCTGATGTCAGTCTGAATCCTTTTATTTAGTTAGTTAGTTTCAATCTTATGAAACTCTCTAAATTCTTTCTGTACTTATACTTTAAATTTTTGATGAATATGTTTTATTTTTTCCTCATTTATCATAGTTTAGTCTTAACAATCAGAGATCTTACATTGATAAAATGTTAAAGAGAAGCTATAGATGAAACAAAATACTAATTTTCTGGTAGAAAAGAATGGTAAAAAATATTAGTAGACAATTTTTAGAAAACTAAAATTAAATGTCTTAGAAGCAGTTGGAAATATCTTGCTCATCTGTAATTAGCAAAAGTCAAATTAAAATGAGGTAAACCTTCTTACATTGGCAAAAAAAAAAAAAAAAAGAAAATTTAAAGCAGAACACTTCTACTGTTGGCCTTAGCCAGGCATTCTACTCTCATGGTTACTTTTTGTGAGAATAAATTAACAAACTGCATTGGAAGTTTATTTGGCAGTATATTTCAAAGTTTAAAAAAATCCACATGACCTTTGGATGAGCAATTCTCTTTTAAAGAATCTGTTTAGAAGAAACAAAATTGTATTTGAACTTTCAAAATAACTCAAATTGTAGACCTAAAACTATAAAACTCACAGGAAAAGTATAAGTATAAATCTTTGTGACCTTAGGTTAGACAGAGCATTCTGAGATATAATGCTAGAAACACAAGCAAGAAAATATAAAGTGGACTTTATAAAATTATTAAAAATTTAACTTATCTTTATCAAAATTCTTTAAAGTTTAATGTTTAAAGAATACCATAAAGCAAGTGAAAAAAACTAGAAAATGGGAAAAATATATTTGAAAATCATACATCAGATGAGTGTTTTATTTCTAGCATTTATAAATAGTTCAGTGATATAAGAATGTATGACCCAATTCAAAATGGGCAAAGAATCTAAACGGATGTTTCCCCAGATAAACTATATGAATGGTCAAATTATCTATGAAAAGAGGCTGTATATCATTAGTCATCAGGAAAATACAAATCAAAGCCACAATTAAATACACTTTATACGCAATAGGATGGCTGTTTTTAAAAGAAAATGACTAATTTTGATGGGAATCTAAAATAGCACAGTCATTTTGGAAAACAGTTTAGCACGTCTTCAAAAAGTTAAACATAGAATTAATATATGACTTAACAATTCCTTTCCTAGGTTTATACCCATAGCATTATTATTCACAGTAGAAAAGTTGAAACAACCCAAAATTCCATCAATGGATGAATTTTTAAAATGCGGTATATTCATATATCGAAATTTTATTCAGCAAAAAAAAGGAGGTGCTGATACATGCAACAATATGGATGAAACTTGAAAACATTATGTGAAGTAAACAATGAAAAGGAAAGCAAGTTACATATTATTCGATTCCACTTACTTTAAATGTAGAGAATAGACAAATTGATAGAAATAGAAAGTAAATTAATGTTTACCTACATCTTATGGGCTTGAGGCTAAGGAGTGACTACTTAGGTTATTATGTTTATTTTGTGGATGGTAAAAATGTTTTAAAATCAGTTGTAGTGATAGTCACACAACTCTGTAAATATACTAAAAATAAATGAACACATATGTTATGTGAATTAATTTCAGCAAGACTATTTTATGAAAAATTTATATACAAAAATTTTCATAGCTGAGTTGAGGAAAAATGTAAAACCAATAAAATATGTCAGCACCAACTAAATTAAATGGCATCCTTCTATACTGCTTGTATCCTTCTATACATTCTTATATATTACTATATGTTCCTCAAAGGAATACTGTAAAAATCTCTATATATTTACTGATTAGGAGCAAACTCTGAAACACAATGATTAAATGAAAAGTCAGTTTTATACAAATATATACTTACCATATATATTTGAGTGAAAAGCTGGCTTAAAATTCAACATTCAAAAAACTAAGATCATGATATCTGGTCCCATCACTTCATAGTAAATAGATTGGGGAAAAAAATGGAAACAGTGGCAGACTTTATTTTATTGGGCTCCAAAATCACTGTGGATGGTAATTGCAGCCATGAAATTAAAAGACACTTGCTTCTTGGAAGAAAAGCTATGACAAGCCTAGACAGTGTCTTAAAAAGCAGAGACATCACTTTGCCAACAAAGGTCTGCATATTCAAAGCTATGGTTTTTCTGTTAGTCATATATGGATGTGAGAGTTGGACCATAAAGAACGCTGAATGCCAAAGTATGAATGCTTTTGAGCTGTGGTGTTGGAGAAGAGTTGAGAGTCCCTTGGACTGCAAGGAGATCAAACCAGTCAATCCTAGGAGAATTCAGTCCTGAATATTCATTGGAAGGACAGATCTTGAAGATGAAATTCTAATAGGAAGAGCTGATTAATTTAAAACGACCCTGATGCTGGGAAGGATCGAGATAAGGAGGAGAAAGGGGCAACAGAGGATCAGATGATTGGATGGCATCATTGACTCAATGGATTGAGCAAACTCTGCTAGATACTGAAGGACAGGGAAGACTGGCGTGCTGCAGTCCATGGGGTCGCAAAGAGTCAGACACAACTGAGTGGCAGAGCAACAATAAATACCATACTTTCATTTTTTATTTAAAGTGTGTTTTTTTTAAAAAAATTTGTGCAAGAGTAGTAAAAAATAAAAAATCACATATTCAATTGCCAACATTGTTTTTAGAGAATATGGGATAGAAAAAAGAATATGAGATTTGCAAGATATACAAACTCTTTTACGTTTTATTTTACATAATCTGAGATTGCTGAAATCTTTTAGGATAAGAATGCATTTCTGTATCTTTTGAATGATGAACAATCAATAGATAGATAGTTAACTAAAACTGTCAAGTGCTTGAGAATGAGGAGGTAAAAGATCTGTCATTTGTTCAGTGTCCTCTTGGTCAACTAGCATGAGCTGCTGCTGTCTGTATAAATGGCTTCCATAAAAAGCAAATAAACAAACAGAAAAACCTAACTTGACCTTTAGTTATAAACATGACTTTGAAGAAGGCAGAGTTTTCACTATAAGAAAGGAAAATAAGGGGGCATCAAAGTATTTTTTCTTTTCTTTATATGGTTGTAAATTATTTTCCACTCAGTTTCCATTCTATTTCCTGTAATTAATGTTTATGCTTAAATGTTTATCTCTTGTTAAAATATATTAGAATGTATCAGTCAGATTCCAAAGTAGTATAAATTGAAGAGAATTTTTTTAAAGGACTGATAATATACAAGAAGTTTGTAGAGTTGCCACAGGGATAGCACAAGGTAAGTATTATTACCAGCCTCAAACCTAACCAGACTGGGAGGTCTGGCCAGTAGAAACTTAGATGAGGCTTAGGAAGAGCAGTAATGCCAGGGAAGGAACTCAGTCCTCCCAAGTTTGCCTTGCCTGTGACTATCTGACTTCTGTCTGCCCTCCCTCTGACTTCCTACTGGAACTTCCCACTGGAAAATCCAATGGGAACTACATAGACAGAGGAGCCCACTGGGGTAGCCTCCTGGAGCAGAGAGCTGAATAACAATCTGAATTTGGAAGATGAAGTAAAGAACTGGAGAGAACATTTCTGATCCTTATCTGTTGCACCTGCCAACAGTTTGTTGCAAGTACCAACCTGCCACGAGAACTTGACTTTTTTTTTTTACAATTCTTTTGGTTTCTGACCTATTCTGATTGGCATTTTGTCATAAAATTCTTTTCTGATTTGTTATTATCGAGTCATGAATTGCTTTAAAATGAGTTCAACACAGTTGCTGAACAATAGAGTTCAATGTTGAGTTTATGCAGGGTCCCTCATGACTGCAATTTGCATAGCACTCATCTGAAATAGCTTTTGAGAGAACTTTTGTAGGCTTAATTTAACTTTTATCTCAATAGCTGTAGAAATAAAGCACTCTTTTCAAATACTGCCCACAATTCACTTTTAATTGCTCTTTAAAAAGCAATACTTGAAAATCTTCCCACAGCAATAACCAAATTATTTTCTTCTTTTTTCACAGAGGAAAAGGAGGATACAAGGAAACTGGAACAGGAGGGAGCACATCTTCGGGATGGCCACAAGCTCCTGAGTATTCTGGGAGATGTCTCAGTTGCTCTGTTTTTCTAAGCCAAGGTTTTGTTTGTTTTTTGTTTATTTGTTTGTTTTGTTTTGTTGTGGTAGGTGAGTGGGGGCTGCCCTTTATCCCACATAGGAAATAAACATCTTCCTCATGGCCTCCCACACAAGCAGTCTGAGAACTGTTTATGACGTCTACTGTTTGCCAGTGTAAGCTATGGGTGCAATTCTAATGGCACCAAAGAAGTTCCTTTCTTTTTTAGATCTAAATCTCTTTAACCATACCTACACTATGCATAGATAGTTGTCGAATGCCTGTGAATTTTGGGAAAATGTATATCCGTTTTAGAATCCGTTTCTAGCTCTTCTGGTTAAAACAACCCTTGACCGAGATTTAAGTGATATGAGTCACACATAGTGTGCTTTTGTGTTCCCATTACCATTTACGTTTATTTCAGAATCCTTTAAGGCACTATTTTCTGAAGTAGAGTGAACCTCAGAACCATCTGAGAAGCAAAGTCATTCTAAAATAAAATCCAGAATCTGAAATTAAAATAAATTGAATCTAGAAGCTGTTTTTTTCCTAAAGCGATCCTCTTTTGATTCTAATACCCAGTAATGTTTGGAACCCCACAGCATAAAATAATTTTTGTCAGTAAAGATATTTTATTTTCCAGGAGGATAAGTACATGAAAGAGACATGTGTGCACACACACACATGCAGACTGAATACGTTTTTGTATACGCACACATTTACATATATCAAATTGGAGAACTGATGATAGGAAAACTCTGGAGGGTTATGTTCTAATTTTTTGGTGCTTTCTCACATGATGGTGGTAGGTGTACAATGCTTATGGAAAAGTTTTTAGTATTCTTGATTATGACTATCTTAAATTTCAGGAAACTGAAGAAAGTGTGTTCATATTATTTTATTCATTAACTTTCTCTCTTGTAACTGGTTTTTATACCTTCCAATTTGACTTGAAATCAATTTTCAATTTCCTCCAGGATGAAGATTATTGTCCTCAGAGGACATAAAACAGGCAGGTAGATGGTAGATTTAACCTGAAAATATTACTAATTTCATTAGCTCTAAAGAGGATAATCCATTAAGTGAAAATGGAATACTTCAATTAAAACTCAAAGATTGTCAAATTGGATAAAAATATACCTAATTATCTACAGGTTATGAAACATATGCTTTAAATGTGAGACTGCAGTACGTGCTAATGAGGGCCATCACATTGATAGAATAAAGGACCATCTCAATATACACAGAAAAATAGTAACAAAAATTGGCATGCACTAATGATAGGTACTAGTGATAGGCACTCTTATCAAACTAGAAATAGGAAGAAATTTTCTAAATCTGATAAAGGAGATCTATAAATAAAAATTCAAGCAACCATAATAAAACCAGAGGTTTAAAACTTTCTCTCAATGCCTGCTATCTTCAGTTTTTTTCAACCCTGTCATGAAGATTTCAGTCAGCACAATAAGATGGTGAAAAATTATATATAAGTTGAAAAGAAAGAAATAAGAATTGTTATTATTCTGTATATGATCCAGTCTATGTAGAAAATTCAAAAGAATCTGCAGTTTATTTAAATTAACAAGCAAAATTGTTAATAAGTAAAATTGTCAAGGTAACTGGTTATATTAGCCATACAATACTAGAAAATAAAACTAAATGAAAAGAGATCATTTATACAAGCATCAAAATCTTCAAATATGGAATAAGTCTAAACAAAACTGTGCAAGAGAACTCAGATGGTCAGAACTTGTGCTTCTAACCCCTAGCCTGTCTGCTTCCAAAATTAAACAACTCCATTTATTCTAGCTACTTATTCCAGTGCTGTTTTCTTTGTTAAAACAGATTATCAAAGCCTCTGGTACTGGGCATAGAGCTCTCAATCTGGTAGAACTATTTCCTTTCCCATCGCGATGCCCCAAAATATCAAAACCAAAGGACTTTCACTGAGCTAGGACAGCAGCTTGATTTTTCACACATAATCTTATATATTGATAGCCACATGACATATTTGTCAACAGTTAAGCCACGTGTGACCTTGACTACATCTTCTTTCCAGTTTATCATGTTGATGCTTCACTAATAGGATCTGGGGTTCAGAATATTCCTAGGTTTCTAAGAGGGAGGAAGCAAATTCCATGAAAAGAGTTAGTAAAGTTAACTGAAATCCTATGGTGTAGGGCCATGGTCCCCAATCTTTTTGGCACCAGGGACTGGTTTTGTGGAAGATTGTTTTTCCAGAGACTGAAACTTAGGCAGGGGCATGGGGAATGTGTGCTGGATGATTCAAGTGCGTTGCATTTATTGTGCTAATGATAATTTGTATTTGCAGCTACTCCCCAGCTCTAGCATCACCAGCTCAGCGCCTCCTCAGATCATCAGGTGTTAGATTCTCATAAGGAGTGCGCAACCTAGATCCCTCACACGCATGGTTCACAGTAGGGTTCTCACTCCTATGAAAATCTAATGCCACAGCTGGTCTGACAACAGGTGGAGCTCAGGCAGTAATACAAGTGATGGGGAGCGGCTGTTAATACAGATGAAGCTTTGCTCACTTGCCCGCTTTGCCCACTGCTCACCTCCTGCTAAGCAGCCTGATTCCTGGACAGGTACCAGTATATGGCCCCAGGGGATGGGGACCACTGATCTAGGGCTTATGAAATGGAGTGGCTCAGTTGTGTCCGACTCTTTGTGACCCCATGGACTGTAGCCTACCAGGCTCCTCCATCCCTGGGCTTCTCCAAGCAGGAATACTAGAGTGGGTTGCCATTGCCTTCTCCAGGAGATCTTCCCAACCCAGGGATCGAACCTGGGTCTCCCGTATTGCAGGCAAACGCTTTACCATCTGAGCCACCAGGCCTTTGTAAAGGTAAGAGTACTTGAGGTCTCCCAATCCTAATGGCAAGGAAGCCGCTTTGAATTTTACAGGCAGCATAACTTGTGTGTTATGCTCTGACCTGACATGTTGATGGATTTGAGTGTTTCCCTAAGCAAGAAACTGCTTAGGTGCATTGCTTTGCTACCGTGTCATTGATCCAAGTGGGACCTTCAGGAAAATAATAACAGCCAATAGGACTCTCACTCTAAAGAGGCAAGTCAGCGGAGGCCCCCCAACTTTTAAATTAAACTTATTCAGTTATGACTCTTTTTCCCTTGAGAAACAGTCCCTAGGTAATTCATCTAGCAAAGACTGAGTGCTTGAGACCTGAGGTGACCAAGGGACTGAGGAAGTCATCTTTAACAACTTTCTGTCTAATTCAGCAATAGTAACATCAGAAGGCTCAAGAGCATTCAATACCAAGAGTGTCATATATAAAACCTGCCTCATACTGGCCTTGAAGTGGGAGCAGTTTGCCCCATGACACTGCCAGCTACTCTTCAACGGGACCTCAGAAGTTATGGGGCATTCTCTAAGCCCATTTGACAGAGAAGTGCAAACTTCAGGTGTCTTTTACTCATAGATTTCATCAATATTCTGAGGGTGGTGGTGCTGGAGAGCATAATGGATCTTCACCATTCCTATCACAATTCAAAGGTACCATCTCAGTGAAGTCTTCTTGTCTTAATCTTTCTACCCAAGAACCACCAACATCTTTCCTTCACATCACATAATTTTGCTCTAATTATACAACTTAACAGTTAGAAAAATATCTTGCTTATATATATTTTCTTTGTTTTGGTCTGTTTCCTTTGTTTAGAATATAAAATACCAAAATACAGGTAATTTATTTGTCTCAGCACACAGAAAAGTACATTCTGAACTCTTAATGTTCAACCAAAACATAATGCAAGCCAGATAATTTTAAGCATAGTACTAGATAGAGTAAAAAAGTAAAAAGCAAAACAATAGAGATTAAAATAATTTTTCAATTCTATTTTGCCTAATATATTTCAATATTATCACTAAGCATGTAAATAATATTGAACTTTATGTAAATGGGATGGGATGTGTGTTATACTCATAGCATATCTTTATGAGAACTGCCTCAGTCAGTTCAGTCACTCAATTGTTTCCAACTCTTTGCGACCCCATGAACTGCAGCACTCCAGGCTTCCCTGTCCATCACCAACTCCTGGATCTTACTCAAACTCATGTCCATTGAGTCAGTGATGCCACCCAACCATCTCATCCTCTCTTTTCCCCTTCTCCGCCTGCCTTCAATCTTTCCCAGCATCAGGGTCTTCTCCAATGAGTTGGTTCTTTGTGTAAGGTGGCCAAAGTATTGGAGTTTCAGCTTCAGCATCAGTCTTTGCAATGAATATTCAAGAATGATTTCCTTTAGGATGGACTTACTGGATATCCTTGCAGTCCAAGGGACTCTCAAGTCTCCTCCAACACCACAGTTCAAAAACATCAATTCTCTAGTGCTCAGCTTTGTATATAATCCAACTCTCACATCCATACCTGGTTATTGGAAAAACCATAGCTTTGACTAGACGGACCTTTGTTGGCAAAGTAACATCTCTGCTTTTTAATATGCTGTCTAGGTTGGTCATAGCTTTTCTTCCAAGGAGCAAGAATCTTTGAATTTCATGGCTTCAGTCACCATCTGCAGTGATTTTGAGTGAGTGATTGAAGTCACTCAGTTGTGTCCGACTCTTTGCGACCTAATAGACTGTAGCCTACCAGGCTTCTCTGTCCATGGGATATTCCAGGCAATGGTACTGAAGTGGATTGCCATTTCCTTCTCCAGGGGATCTTCCCGACCCAGGGATCGAACCCGGGTCTCCTGCACTGTAGACAGACGCTTTACCATCTAAGCCACCAGGGAAGCCCTGTGGCAGTGATTTTGGAGCCCCCAAAACTAAAGTCTCACTGTTTCCATTGTTTCCCCATCTATTTTCCATGAAGTGATTATTATTATATTATTATTTCTGTAATTATTGCAGCAGTCTTTACTCATCATTATTTCCTCTGCTAGCCCTATATAAGATACAATGTTGTAAGTAGGTTCTTGTTCTTTTATCTAATTAATATATAATAGAATGTATATGTTAATTCCAAAATCCTAATTTATCTCTGCTGCCCACCTCTGTCTCAGTTCAGTTCAGTTCATTTCAGTCACTCAATCATGTCCGACTCTTTGCCACCCCATGAATCGCAGCATGCCAGGCCTCCCTGTCCATCACCAACTCCCGGAGTTCACTCAGACTCACGTCCATCGAGTCAGTGATGCCATGCAGCCATCTCATCCTCTGTCGTCCCCTTCTCCTCCGGCCCCCAATCCTTCCCAGCATCAGAGTCTTTTCCAATGAGTCAACTCTTCATGTAAGGTTGCCAAAGTACTGGAGTTTCAGCTTTAGAATCATTCCTTCCAAAGAAATCCCAGGGCTGATCTTCAGAATGGATTGGTTGGATCTCCTTGCAGTCCAAGGAACCCTCAAGAGTCTTCTCCAACACCACAGTTCAAAAGCATCAATTCTTCAGCGCTCTGCCTTCTTCACAGTCTGATTCTCATATCCATACATGACCACTGGAAAAACCATAGCCTTGACTAGACGGACCTTAGTCGGCAAAGTAATGTCTTGAATATGCTATCTAGGTTGGTCATAACTTTTCTTCCAAGGAGTAAGCATCTTTTAATTTCATGGCTGCGATCACCATCTGCAGTCTACTGTTCCCTTAATTAACCATAAGCTTGTTTTTTCTTTTTAAATGTTTGTGAGTCTGTTTATGCTTTTTAAATAAGTTCATTTGTATCATATTTTAGATTCCACATATAAGTGATATCATATGATATTTTTCTTTCTCTATCTGACTTACTTCACTTAATATGATAGTCTCTAAGTCCATTTGGGAGGAGGCAATGGCACCCCACTCCAGTACATGACTGAACTACTTCACTTTCACTTTTCGCTTTCATGCATTGGAGAAGGAAATGGCAACCCACTCCAGTGTTCTTTGTTCTTGCCTGGAGAATCCCAGGGATGGGGGAGCCTGGAAAGCTGCAGTCCATGGGGTCACTGAGGGTCGGACCTGACTGAGCGACTTCACTTTCACTTTTCACTTTCATGCATTAGAGAAGGAAATGGCAACACACTCCAGTGTTCTTACCTGGAGAATCCCAGGGACGGGGGAGCCTAGTGGGCTGCCGTCTATGGGGTCGCACAGAGTCGGATACGACTTAAGTGACTTAGCAGCAGCAGCAGGTCCATCTGTGTTACTGCAAATGTCATTATTTCATTATTTGTTATGACTGAGTAATATTCCATTATATATTTTCTTTATCCACTCATCTGTTGATGGACACTTACATTGTTTCCATGCCCTGGCTATTGAAGTAGTGGTATAATGAACTTTGGGGTACATGTATCTTTTTGGATTAGAGTTTACTCTGGATATTGCCCAGGATTGGGAGTGCAGGATGATATGGCAACTCTAGTTTTCGTTTATAAGGACCACCCATTCTGTTCTTCATAGTGACTATACCAATTTATATTCCTACCAATACTGTAGGAAGGTTAATTTTCTTCCATACTCTCTCCTTTATTTCTTATTTGTAGACATTTTAATGCAGCCATTTTGACTGGTAGGAGGTGATACTTCATTATAGTTTTGATTTGCATTTCTCTAATAATTAGCAATGTTGAGCATCTTTTCTTCGCTTCTTGGTCATCTGTATGTCTTAGTTAAAGAAATGTCTATTTAGGTCTTCTGCCCATTTTTTAATGGTGTGGTTGTTGGTATTTTGATATTAACCTGAATGCACTTTGTATATTTTAGAAATAAAGTCCCATTGTTTGCATTTTTTGCAAATTTTTTTTCTAGTTCATAGATTATCTTCTAGTTTTGTTTATAATTTACTCTGTGGTCATTTCAAGTTTAGTTTTGTTTATTTTTTTTTACTTATTTATTTTTGTTTTTCTTTCCACAATTGCACTCATTGCACACGCTAGTAAAGTGATGCTTAAAATTCTCCAAGCCAGGCTTCAGCAATATGTGAAGTGGGAACTTCCAGATGTTCAAGCTACTTTCAGAAAAGGCAGAGGAACTAGAGATCAAGTTGCCAACATCTGCTGGATCATCAAAAAAGCAAGAGAGTTCCAGAAAATATCTATTTCTGCTTGATTGACTATGCCAATCAAGCATAGATTGACTAAAGCCTTTGACCATGTGGATCACAATAAACTATGGAAAATTCTGAAAGAGATGGGAATACCAGACCTCCTGACCTGCCTCTTGAGAAACCTATATGCAGGTCAGGAAGCAACAGTTAGAACTGGACATGGAACAACAGACTGGTTCCAAATAGGAAAAAGAGCATCAAGGCTGTATATTGTTACCCTGCTTATTTAATTTCTATGCAGAGTACATCATGAGAAAAGCTGGGCTGGAGGAAGCTGGAATCAAGATTGCTGGGAGGAATATCAATAACCTCAGATATGCAGATGACGCCACCCTTATGGCAGAAAGTGAAGAACTAAAAAGCCTCTTGATAAAAGTGAAAGAAGAGAGTGAAAAAGTTGGCTTAAAGCTCAACATTCAGAAAACTAAGATAATAGCATCCATTCCCATCACTTTATGACAAATAGATGGGGAAACAATGGACGCAGTGGCTGACTTTATTTTTCTGGGGTCCAAAATCACTGCAGATGGTGATTACAGCCATGAAATTCAAAGACGCTTACCTCTTGAAAGGAAAGTTGACCAACCTAGACAGCATATTAAAAAGCAGAGACATTACTTTTCCAACAAAGGTCCATCTAGTCAAGGCTATGGTTATTCCAGTGGTCATATATGGATGTGAGAGTTGGACTATAAAGAAAACTGAGTGCCAAAGAATTGATGCTTTTGAACTGTGGTGTTGGAGAAGACTCTTGAGAGTCCCTTGGATTGCAAGGAGATCCAACCAGTCCATCCTAAAGGAGATCAGTCCTGGGTATTCATTGGAAGGACTGATGTTGAAGCTGAAACTCCAATATTTTGGCCACCTGATGTGAAGAGTTGACTCATTTGAAAAGACCCTGAGACTGTCTTTTCTCCATTGTATATTCCTTCCTCCTTTGTTATATCAACAGATTTGATCATAACAAGTGCATTGGTTTATTTCTGGTCTTTCTATCCTGTTGCATCGATCTATGTGTCTTTTTCTGTGCCAGTATGAGTCTGGTTAAAGGTTTATCAATTGTTTATCTGGCTAATGGTTTATCGGATATGTTTATCTTTGTTTATCTATCTATATGTTGCTTGTTCTTTCTCTGTTTTAAGTATAGGATTAGGTTAGGCAGTTTATTTGAGATTTTTCTTGTTTCCTGAGGTAAGATTGTAGTGTTATAAACTTCCTTCTTAGAACTGCTTTTTCTGTGTCCCATAGGCTTTGGATCATTGTGTGGTTTTCATTTGTCTCTGCTGCTGCTGCTAAGTCGCTTCAGTCGTATCCGACTCTGTGCGACCCCATAGACGGCAGCCCACCAGGCTTCCCCATCCCTGGGATTCTCCAGGTAAGAACACTGGAGTGGGTTGCCATTTCCTTCTCCAATGCATGAAGGTGAAAAGAGAAAGTGAAGTTGCTCAGTCGTGTCTGACTCTTAGCGACCCCATGGACTGTAGGCTACCAGGCTCCTCCGTCCATGGGATTTTCCAGGCAAGAGGACTGGAGTGGGGTGCCATTGCCTTCTCTGCATTTGTCTCTAGGTATTTTTTTTTAAATTTCCTCTTTGATTTCTTCAGTGACCCACTGGTCACTTCAGTTCAGTTCAGTCACTCAGTCATGTCCGACTCTTTGTGACCCCATGAATCTCAGCACGCCAGGCCTCCTTGTCCATCACCAACTCCTGGAGTTTACTCAAATTCATGTCCATTGAGTCAGTGATGCCATCCAACCATCTTATCCTCTGTCATCACCTTCTCCTCCCACTTTTAATCTTTCCCAGCATCAGGGTCTTTTCGAATGAATCAACTCTTTGCATCAGGTAGCCAAAGTATTGGAGTTTCAGCTTCATCAGTGCTTCCAATGAATATTCAGGACTGATTTCCTTTACAATGGACTGGTTGGATCTCCTTGCAGTCCAAGGGATTCTCAAGAGTCTTCTCCAACACCACAGTTCAAAACCATCAATTCTGTGATATGGGGAGGGTCGTGGGAGGGAGGTTCAGGATTGGGAACTCATGTACACCCGTGGCAGATTCATGTCAATGTATGGCAAAACCAATACAGTATTGTAAAGTAAAATAAATAAATAAATAAACATCCCCCCCCCAAAAAAAAAGAAAGAAAAATTAAAAGCATCAATTCTTTGGCACTCAGCCTTCTTCACAGTCCAACTCTCACATCCATACATGACCACTGGAAAAACCATAGCCTTGACTAGACAGACCTTTGTTGGCAAAGTAATGTCTCTGTTTTTCAATATGCTATCTAGGTTGGTCATAACTTTTCTTAGCCTATTATTTAGCCTCCATGTATTTGTGGTTTTGCAGTTATATTTTTCCTTGTAGTTGACTTGTAGCCTCATAGAACTATGGTCAGAAAGATGCTTGATACGATTTCCATGCATTTACAAAGCATTTCCAAAATTACCAAGACGTACATTATGGCCCAGAATATAATCTATCCTGGTGAATGCTCCATGTACACTTGAAAATAATGTGTATTCTGCTGCTTTCAGATGGAATGCTTTATAAATATCAGTTAAGCGCATCTGATCTAATGTGTCATTTAAAGCCTGTGTTTCCTTCTTGACCTTCTCTCTGGATGATTTTGTCCATTGATGTAAGTAGGGTGTTATTATTACTTTGTTACTATCAATTTTTCCTTTTACATCTGTTAACATTTACCTTGTACACTGAGGTGCTTCTATGTTGGGTGCATATATATTTAAAATTATTTTATCTTCTTGTATTTATCCTTTGATCATTATAAAGTGTCCTTCTTTGTTTATTGTAACAGTATTTATTTTAAAGTCAATTATATCTGATATAAGTATTGTAACTCTGGCTTTCTTTTGATTTCCATTTCTATCAAATACCCTTTTCCATTCCCTCACTTTTAGTGTTTATGAGTCTCTAGATCTGAAGTAATTCTCTTGTAGGTAACAAATATATGAATCTTATTTTGTATCCATTCAGCCAATCTGTGCCATTTGGTTGTGTCATTCACTCTGTTTACATTTAAGATAATTATCCGTTTGTATGATCATTTTGCCATTTTGTTAATTGTTTTGAATTCATTTTTGTAGGTCTTATTTCCCTTTTCTTCTTTTGTTTTCTTATGAATTGTTGACTATCTTTAGTGTTAAGTTTGGATTCTGTTTTCTTTTTTTATGTTTTTATCTATTATAAAGTTTTGGTTTACAGTTACCATGAGGTTTTTGTATAAGATCCTATAGATAAATGTGCTTGTTTTAAGTTGCTGATCTCTTAAACTTCAAAAGCATTTTAGATACCATGGATTTGTACTCTCATCCCTTCATGGTTACTGGTTTTGATTTTAGATTTTACATCTAGGTATTTTGTGTACCCTTTAAGTGCTTATTGTGGATACAAATGATTTTTATAATTTGTCTTTTAACTTCCCTATTAGTTTTGTTCATGAATGATTCCTACCTTTGTTGTATGGTTGTCTTTATCAGTGAGGTTTTCATTTTGCATTTTTCTTCTTTCTAGTTGTGGCCTTTGCTTTATCTTCCAGAGAAGTTCCTTTAGCATTTCTTGTAAAACTGGTTATTGATGGTGATGGATTCTTTTAGCTCTTGCTTACCTGTAAAGCTTTGATTTCTCTACCAAATCTGTGTAGAATATTCTTGGCTGTAGGTTTTTCTGTTTCACCACTGTAAGTTTATTGTTCCACTCTCTTCTAGCCTATAGAGTTTATGCAGAAAAATCAGCTGGTAACATTATGGGAGTTCCTTGTATATTGTTGCTTTTCTTATGCTGCTTTTAGGGGCTTCCCCAGTGACTCAAAGAGTAAAGAATCTGCTTGTAATGCAGGAGACCCGGGTTTGATTCCTGGGTTGGGAAGATCCCCTGGAGAAGGAAAAGACAACTCACTGCCATATTCTTGCCTGGAAAATCGAATGGACAGAAGAGCCTGATGCGCTACAGTCCACGGGGTTGCAAAGACATAACTGAGTGACTAACACTTGCTGCTTTTAATATTCTGTTTATCTTTAATTTTTATCATTTTAATTACAGTGTGTTTTGGTGTGTTCCTCTGTGGGTTAAACTTATGTAGAACTCTGTGCTTTCTGGATTTGGGTAACTGTTTCCTTTCCTAGGTTAAGGAAGTTTTTCATCTATTATCTCTTCAAATATTTTCTCAGGTCCTTTGCCCTCTCTCTTCTCCTTCTGGAATCTTTATAATGCAAATATTAGTGTTCTTCCTGTTGTTCCAGAGATCTCTTAAACTGTCCTCATTTGTTTTCATCCTTTTTTTTCTTTCTATCTTTGGCAGCATCACTACTCTGTCTTCCAGCTCATTTATCTGTTCTTTTGTCTCATTTAGTCTAATACTGGTAACTTCTAGTGTATTTTTAATTTCAGTGAAAACATTTCCATTATTGTATCCTTCAGTTCTGTTTGGTTGGTCTTTATCTTTTCTAATTCTTTGTTAAAACTTCTAATTTCTTGCTCTTTGCAACCATTCTCCTCCCAATTTCTTTGATCATCTTTATAAGCATTATGCTAAACTTCTAAGCTCCTTGAGTAGATTGCCTACCTAAACATCACTTAGTTCTTCTGGGGTTTTATCTTGTTCTTTTGTCTGCAATATGTTCCTCTGTTGTCTCACTGTATTTCAATTGTTATGTGTATTTTTATGTGTGTGATAGGTTAGTTATATTTCTCAACTTGGAGAAGGTGTCCTCTGTATAGATGTCCTGTGCATCCCAGATGTGCAGTTCCTACTTGTCACTCAAGGGCCAGTGACCAGTTGATCCAAGGATAGTGTCTGCCTAGAGTGTGTTGACTTTGCAGTCTTGCAATAGTTTTACTGTTTTGGTGCCTGCCCCCTGGTGGGTGGAGCTAGGTCTTGGTCCTCTGGTGGGCAAGGCTCTGTCTGGGGGCATGTCTAGAGGCAACTGTGGGCGCAAGAGGTCTTTAGGCAGGCTTTCTGTTAACGGGTAGGGCTGTTTCCCCACCCAACTTGTTGTTTGGCATGAGATATCCCAACACTTCCAACAAAGAAGGCTGAGTGTTTTTTCCAGTCCTATGGCCACTGATGAGTTTTCCCATTCTTTACTGTCTGAGCCACAGGGAAGCCCATATTAATCAGCTATTTTGTATTTCTGTTCTCATAATTCCAAAATCTCTGCCATGTTTGAGTTTGGTATTGATCTTTACACCCTTTTGTTCTTGCCTTTTCTCATGCCTTGTGATTTGTCTTGAGCATTGTAAATGATGTATCCAGTAATAGAGGCTGAGGGAAACAGGCCCTTTAGTGTCAAGTTTGGAATGGGGGATGACAATCCACTCCGGTATTCTTACCTGGAAGATTCCATGGACTGAGGATCCTGGCAAGTGACAGTCATGTGGTGGGAAAGAGTTGAACGCTACTGAGCAATTAAGTGGCCATACTACTCAGTAGTAGCCACAGGACTGGAAAAGGTCAGTTTTCATTCCAATCCCAAAGAAAGGCAATGCCAAAGAATGCTCAAACTACCAGACAATTGCACTCATCTCGCAAGCTATTAAAGTAATGGTCAAAATTCTCCAAGCAAGGTTTCAACAGTACATGAACATCCAGATGTTCAAGCTGAATTTAGACAAGGCAGAGGAAACAGAGATAAAATTGCCAACATCTGCTGAATCATTGAAAAAGCAATAGAGTTCCAGAAAAACATCTATTTCTGCTTTATTGACTATGCCAAAGCCTTTGACTGTGTGGACCACAACAAACTGTGGAAAATTCTTCAAGAGGTGGGAATACCAGACTACCTGACCTGCCTCCTGAGAAATCTGTATGCAGCTCAAGAAGCAACAGTTAGAAACAGACATGGAACAACTGGCTCCAAATAGGAAAAGGAGTATGTCAAGGCTGTATATTTTCACCCTGCTCATTTAACTTGTATACAGAGTACATCATGAGAAATGCTGGACTGGATGAAGCACAAGCTGGAATCAAGATTGCCAGGAGAAATATCAATAACTTCAGATATGCAGATGACACCACCCTTATGGCAGAAAGTGAAGAACTAAAGGGCCTCTTGATGAAAGTGAAAAAGGAGAGTGAAAATGTTGGCTTAAAACTCAACATTCATGTTGATGTATGGCAAAATCAATACAATATTGTAAAGTAATTAACCTCGAATTAAAATAAATAAATTTATATATAAAAAAACAATATTAAAAAAACAAAAAACAAACAACAAAAAAACTCAACATTCAGAAAACTAAGATCATGACATCCAGTCCCATCACTTCATGGCAAATAGATGGGGAAACAATGGAAACAGTGAGACTTTAATTTTGGGGGCTCCAAAATCACTTCAGATGGTGACTGCAACCATGAAATTAAAAGATTCTTGCCCCTTGGAAGAAAAGCTATGACCAGCCTAGGCAGCATATTAAAACAGAGATGTTACTTTGCCAACAAGATCCATCTAGTCAAAGGTATGGTTTTACAGGTAGTCATGTCTGGATGTGAGAGTTGGACTATAAAGAAAGCTGAGCACTGAAGAACTGATGCTTTTGAGCTGTGATGTTGGAGAAGATTCTTGAGAGTCCCTTGGCCAGCAAGGAGATCCAACCAGTCCATCCTAAAGGAAATCAGTCCTGAATATTCATTGGAAGGACTGATACTGAAGCTGAAACTCCAATAATTTGCCATCTGATGTGAAGAACTTACTCATTTTAAAAGACCCTGACGCTGGGAAAGATTGAAGGCAGGAGAAGGGGACAAGAGAGGATGAGATGGTTGGATGGCATCACCTTGAAGTTGAGCAAGCTCCGGGAGTTGGTGATAGACAGGGAACCCTGGCACACTGCAGTCTATGGGGTCACAAAAGTCGGACATGACTGAGTGACTGAACTGATTGAGTAATTAAGGCTTTTGCTTTCACTTTTCACTTTGTGTTTATCTAGATAAGAGTTAAGCTGTGTTTAATGTTTGCTACAGCTATAAATGTGAGAGGCTTCTATTTGCTCTAGTATTTATTGATGTTATCTACTTATTTTCTTTAGGTTTCTGTCTTAAGTAGAGTCTGTGTCCTTCAGTTCTCTCAGTTGTATTATGTTATTGGAGTTCTATTGATATGTTGTTAAGATATTAGGGAGGAGAAAAAGAATGGCATAATCTTTGTGTTGAAATCTATTTATTAATGGGCTTGAGTTCCTGGGCTATGACCTTCAGAAGTGTTTCCTAGCTGCAATATTTGTCTCTGTTATGTGAGGTAGAAAGTCAGGAAAGGTCTTGAGACAGCTGGTTCTTCTGCTGTGTCAAGCAAGGTTCTCCAAATTATTTTCTACCAAGAACAAGTTCATGCCATGAAGAACAAAATTCTCTGGTCGTATTTTTAAATAACTGCTTCTACTTCCCCTTCTTGAAGCATAGGGGTTTTTTCTACTACCTTTACCATAAGATTTGGCCAAGCTTATGAAAGTGTGGGGCTCCCTATGACTGGGTTTTCATGAATTGTTAGCTTCCAATTTAGCTCACATTTAGCCGCCTATAATTTTTCAGTTACTATTTAATTGTCCCTACCAGTTCCTGTTTCCAGTGGCAGCTTCTGATCCTGGTAAGCTATGATACTCTGTATTCAGTTATCTCTATATTTTCATGTATCCGTTCGCCCTCTCTTTTCCAGTTGATCTAAGAAGAGTTGCTAGTATTTGTTTGTTTAACATTTTTTTTTGTTGTGAAGATGGTAGTGACAACAACCAGACTCATTTTGGAGTGGAAAGCAGATGATACTTTTGAACAATTCTGCTTCCTAATGTACTAAAATAAACCTATTTGTCAAGTTTTAAATTAGCACTGATTATTCATATAAGTAAATTGGAGAAGGAAATGGCAACCCATTCCAGTATTCTTGCCAAGGAAATCCTATGGACAGTGGGGCCTGGTGAATTACTGTCCATAGGGTCGCAAATAGTCAGACATGACTGAAGCAAGTTAGCAGTAGTGGGAATAAATAAATAATTTTTAAATTCAAATATCTAATATAAATATTGATTCTCTTGCATATGCTGTGTTTGGATAAAATAGACTAGTCCTTGACTTCTATTTCACTCTTTGTCTATTGTTTCTTCTAGTGCTGCAGAGAATGGAGAGCAAAAATTGCCATATTCCAGGCTTCTTTGCAGCTACAATAGTGCACATAACTTTGTTTTAGTCAATGAAATGCATTCCTTCGAGGTCTGAGAGGGGAAAATGAAGCTACATTTCTGCAAGTTTTTCTCTTTCTTCTATAAATTTGATCATGGAGTCATCTGATTTGTGTGTGTATGTTTACTGTTTTAACAATAATTCAGTTCTAGTATTATTTACTTTTGCAGGTGTCAAGGCACAATAAATCTGTTCTGCTGATGAAGAGCATGCTGGCACCAGGTGTAATGTCAGAAGTTTAGAGCTGCACGAAACAGATCATGATGATAGCAGTGAGATTACAGAGCCTGCAGTTTCCTGGTTGTAGAAGCAGCAGCAGTTCCCTTAGTGGCTTGATTCTGTAGTATGGTTCTTGGAACAATGACTACTCAACTTGGAGCAGTCTCAACTTAGTCACAGATAACAATCACCTAAAGGGGCTGTCAAGTTCCACTACCTGCACCCCAGACAATCATTATCATCTCAGGGAATGAATTTGGGATATGGATATTTTCAAAATCTTCTCAGTTGATTCCCATGCAGAGACAGGATTGAGAACTTCTCAACGGAAATCTGTCTTTTCAGCTCTCCCAATAAATATTTAAGCTATTCATTTTCCTGTAGTAAATATTTTCTTACTGAAACTAGCTACCGACTCAGTTTTCTGCAATAGTGCCCAGACTCATACATGTTGTTTCTGAATCTGGCAGCCTTCCAGCTTTCGTAAAATGAATGACTAAAGCTTCAGAGGTCACAAAGAAGGTATTAATATTGAGAGATAGCATGTTCTCATTTTCTTTTTGTCAAGGATAGGACTTGCATTATAGTTTATATCTTTGTATTTACTGCAATTTCACTCTGTTATGGCTTAAGGATAATGACATAAATTGCTATTAAATAACAAAATTGCAAAGAACATTTTCAGTGCAAAGGTATAATTCCCAAGATGAATGAGAGCAATTGCATCTGGCCATTGGCCAAATTGGAAAGTGTTCCCAATACCTCCATTTTGTTCTTTCATGGTATTTCCTGACCCCCAAGGTTTAGCCATTTTCTTTCAGGGTCGGTCATCAATTTATCCACTAAGTCATTAATCAAGATCTGTTAGCTTTGCTAAAGACATTGAAGGAATGTTTATAGAAATAAGATAAAGCCATAAAGAACTGACTCGCTATACTTAGAGTTTTATACATCTTGGCAAGCCAACAAAGGAAATTCTTTTGGCTGATTGACAGTGCAGAGGATAAATATTTTCAGTTCCTTTTCAGAGTATGTTCTGGCAATAGCTATTTTTAGTGAATGATAAATTGTCATCAATTTACATCAATGGTCATTTCACTTCCTATAACAGATAGAAGAAACTTTGGCGATGTGACATGTGTTTTCCAAAATAGTACACATAGGATGGGACTACTTTGCTCAGCATATAATGCACAGAATAAGGGCACTTCACCAACTATTTATTGACTACATTTTTAGTATCAATTATCAACATTATCCTACTCAAATATTTAGTGAAAATGTAATGATTTATAATTTCCCTTTTGCTTCTTTATATACAGTTTCAATGAAGCAAACCTTAATATATACATATATGTACACATGGGCTTCCCTGGTGCCTCAATAGTAAAGAATCTGCCTGCCAATTCTGGAAACATGGGCTTAATCCCTGGGTCACGAAGACCCCATGGAGAAGGAAATGATAACCCACTCCAGTATTCCTGCCTGAAAAATCCCATGGACAGAGGAGCCTGGTGGGATCCAGTCCAAAGTGTCACCAACAGTTGGATACGACTGAGCAACTAAGCACTACTAGCCCTGCTAGCAACTAAACAGCAGAGTCACTGCATATGCGGAGAAAGAAATGGCACCCCACTCCAGCACTCTTGCCTGGAAAATCCCATGGGCGGATGAGCCTGGTGGGCTACAGTCCATGGGGTCGTGAAGAATCAAACATGACTGAGCAACTTCACTTTCACTTTTCACTTTCATGCATTGGAGAAGGAAATGGCAACCCATTTCAGTGTTCTTGCCTGGAGAATCCCAGGGATGGGGGAGCCAGGTGGGCTGCTGTCTATGGGGTCGCACAGAGTTGGACACGACTGAAGCGACTCAGCAGCAGCTGCAGCAGCAGCAGCACTGCATATGCTGTCCTTGCACCATGCAATACCTTGCTTGACCACCTGGCATATTCTGACAAGTTTCAAGTTGGGGCAGGTCCAGAACTTCTCTCTTAATGGCAGCTATTTGTTGTAAAGTTGGGGGAGAATATGTTCATGGGAAGGAGACATGAAGAAGGTTGGTGGAGATAGCAGGCAGTCCGTATTCCCCTAGATCTTCCCTTATCAAATTCCTTCAAGCAAAAGTCACTTTGTCCTCAGGGCTGACATAATTTTTCATCTGTATACTATTGCAGTAAAAAAAATTGCATTATTGATATCATTTGTTTATATAAGTATCTTCTATTCTAGAAAGGTAATCTTATGCTCTCTGGAAGCAATTGGTGCCATATTTATAACCCTAACACAGATTCAAATACAGAATTTTTTCCCTTAATACATCCTGCATGAGTGAAGGAATCTGTAGACTCTCATCACAAGCATCAATTTGTACCCATTGAACTACTAAAGGGAGATGGCAGGAGAAGAACATTCATAGCTGGAAAAGCAAATGCAAAAATGAGCACAAGTAACACTAGTCAATACGAATCCCCAGAGTCATGAGGGGAGCGGTGCCAGCTGTAAACCCAAGGAGAAAGATACAGATTTTGTGAACAAAGAGGGAGAAAAAGAAACACCAGGGCAAAAATGGGCTTCACTACAATGACATTTAAATAACTTGAGAACATTTCAGAGTAAACTGCCCCCAAATCCATCAGACTTTTGTTAAAATGTGTTTGTGCATAACCTAGAGACTCAGCTTCTACACACCAGTCAGCCCTACCAGTGTTTGGTTTATCAGTTGGCCTTCAGCCAGTCAGAAGAATAGCCTTCAAAGAATTAACTGATGACATGAGCTGCTTGCGGAGTTCCACTGCAGCTGCCAGGAAAGCAGAATTGCATTCATCACCAATGGGATTTTCTAAATAAAAAGAAGCAATTTCATGACAGCACAGCCTGCAGCAGTTATGAGTCTCCATTTCACTCCACGCAGCAGATGTCAAGAGAGCTGTGATAATTTTCTTCTCATCTTTCAACCTGACATTATAGTGTGGAAGAAGGTACTGGGGGGCTGGAATTTGTGAATTAATTGCACTCTCTTGATTTTGAAACTTATATGAACAAGGCAATGTGGTTGGGAAAACTTTTTCTTCAACCAAGTACGTATTTGTGTATTTTTAGTATCAGCATTGAACAACCTCTTCCCCACAAAGATAGGGTAAAATGTGGCTTCAGTGTGGGTTGGGCAGGAGTCCTTCAGCGGGCACAGAAAATATCTCACAAACAGTGCACAGAACTGCCTCTGTATGGTTCCATTGGGGTGCTTTTCTACACATTTTACTTTCAAACACACCACATGTGTTGGTGGCATCCTCCAGAAAGCAGATCTAAGACAAAGGAAGAAGAATAAGATGGGGAACACCTGTGACAAGTTAAACGTAGGGGAGTAGAAGTAGGAGAGTCTGCCAGCCATCATTCTACTCTGACCCTTGTGAAATAAGGAAAGAGGGCTGGGTAGGAAAAGATTCAGACCACCCAGCTCTTGGTATGTGGTATGACCATGAAAAAATCTTGGCCAGATCAACGGTGAACTTGAATGCAAAGAACCCCACATCACACAAAAACAGCCAGGCCCAAGGACATAAGCCATACTGAGTCACCAGCTAGGGGCTGCTGGGAGGTGTGTCCTGAGCTCAAACATTGCAACTAACTGCATCCTAACCCCTGAGTAATAGGACAGCATGTAATTTCTTGACAGGAGATCCAAATGGTATGTGTCGTAGCTGCTTGATTTTTTTTCCTTTTTCCTTTCCCTTCACAAACACTATACTGTTAGCTCCTTGAAGGAGGTTTCTGTTTTTCTTTTTCTAGCTACTTTATCCTCTGCACCAGGAACTGGCAAACATTACTGTTTGGCAAACATTACTGTTTTTGTTCAGGCACTAAGTGGTGTCCAACTCTTTTCCATGGACTGCAGCACACCTGGCTTCCCTGTCCTTCACAGATTTTGCTCAGACTCATATCCACTGATGCCATCCAATTATCTCAACCTCTATCACCCTCTTCTCCCTCTGCCCTCAATCTTCCCCAACATCAGGGTCTTTTCTAATGAGTTGCCTCTTTGCATCAGGTGGCCAAAGTATTGGAGTTTCAGCTTCAGCATCAATTCTTTCAATGAATATTCAAGGTTGATTTCCTTTGGGATTGGCTGGTTTGATCTCTTTGCAGTCCAAAGGACTTTCAAGAGTCTTCTCCAACACCACAGTTCAAAAGCACCAATTCTTCAGTGTTCAGCCTTCTTTATGGTCCAACTCTCACATTAATACATGACTACTGGAAAAACCATTGCTTTGACTGTGGTTTGGCAAATGTTAGGTGTTCAGTAATTACTTGTTTCTTTATAGTCCAACTCTCACATCCATAAATGACTACTGGAAAAACCATAGCCTTGACTAAATGAACATTTATTGGCAAAGTAATGTCTCTGATTTCTAATATGCTGTCTAGGTTGATCACAACTTTCCTGCCAAGGACTAAGTATATTTTAATTTCATGGCTGTAATCATCATCTGCAGTGATTTTGGAGCCCCAAAAAACAAAGTCCCCTTGGACTGCAAAGAGATCCAACCAGTCCATCCTAAAGGAGGTAAGTCCTGAGTGTTCATTGGAAGGACTGATGTTGAAACTCCAATACTTTGGCCACCTGACTTTGGCCACTGAAGAGCTGACTCATTTGAAAAGACCCTGATGCTGGGAAAGTTTGAAGGCAGGAGAAGAAGGGTATGACAGAAGATGAGATGGTTGGATGATATCATTGACTCAATGGACATGAGTTTGGGTAAACTCTGGGTGTTGGTGATGGACAGGGAGGCCTGGAGTGCCACACTCCATAGGGTTGCAAAGAGTTGTACATGACTGAGCGACTGAACTGAACTGAATGCTGAATGAATGCAAAGAAAATGGTAGTGACTGAGCTCTTGCAAGGGGCCTAGGAATATGGTAATACTCCATTAATACTCCTACTCCTACTGCTCATGGCTACCATGCCAGAAGACATTTTAATCCACTGAACAAAAAGGAAAATCAGAAATTGTGAAGATTAAGTAAACTTGCCTAGGTCACAGGGTATGTTAACATAGGTGAATATTGCCTCTAAAGCCCTTAGACTTTCCACTATTCTAGGTTGTTGTGTTGTTAAGTAGCTAAGTCAGTTCAGTTCAGTTCAGTCGCTCAGTCGCGTCTGACTCTTTGCCACCCCATGAATCGCAGCCCGCCAGGCCTCCCTGTCCATCACCAACCCCCAGAGTTCACTCAGACTCACGTCCATCGAGTCAGTGATGCCATCCAGCCATCTCATCCTCTGTCGTCCCCTTCTCCTCCTGTCCCCAATCCCTCCCAGCATCAGAGTCTTTTCCAATGAGTCAACTCTTCTCATGAGGTGGCCAAAGTACTGGAGTTTCAGCTTTAGTATCATTCCTTCCAAAGAAATCCCAGGGCTGATCTCCTTCAGAAAGTATTGGTTGGATTTCCTTTCAGTCCAAGGGACTCTCAAGAGTCTTCTCCAACACCACAGTTCAAAAGCATCAATTCTTTGGTGCTCAGCCTTCTTCACAGTCCAACTCTCACATCCATATGCTAGTAAAGTAATGCTCAAAATTCTCCAAGCCAGGCTTCAGCAATATGTGAACCGTGAACTTCCTGATGTTCAAACTGGTTTTAGAAAAAGCAGAGGAAAAAGAGATCAAATTGCCAACATCTGCTGGATCATGGAAAAAGAAAGAGTTCCAGAAAAACATCTATTTCTGCTTTATTGACTATGCCAAAGCCTTTGACTGTGTGGATCACAATAAACTGTGGAAAATTCTGAAAGAGATGGGAATACCAGACCACCTAATCTGCCTCTTGAGAAATCTGTATGCAGGTCAGGAAGCAACAGTTAGAACTGGACATGGAACAACAGACTGGTTCCAAATAGGAAAAGGAGTATGTCAAGGCTGTATATTGTCACCCTGCTCATTTAACTTGTATGCAGAGTACATCATGAGAAACGCTGGACTGGAAGAAACACAAGCTGAAATCAAGATTGCCATGAGAAATATCAATAACCTCAGATATGCAGATGACACCACCTTTATGGCAGAAAGTGAAGAGGAGCTAAAAAGCCTCTTGATGAAGGTGAAAGTGGAGAGTGAAAGAGTTGGCTTAAAGCTCAACATTCAGAAAACGAAGATCATGGCATCCGCTCCTATCACTTCATGGGAAATAGATGGGGAAACAGTGGAAACAGTGTCAGACTTTATTTTTTGGGCTCCAAAATCACTGCAGATGGTGACTTGCAGCCATGAAATTAAAAGACGCTTACTCCTTGGAAGCTAAATCATGTCTGACTCTATTGCAACCCCATGGACTTTAGCTCATCAGGCTCCTTTATCCATGGGATTTCCCAGCCAAGAATATTGGAATGGTTTGCCATTTCCTTCTCCAGGTATTCTAGGTTGACACACCATCAATTTCTGTGCTACAATGCACCAACTTGTTATCATTTTTTTTTCTTTTCTTTGGAAGAGAATATGTGTGTTATATACGCAATGATGAGGCACTGAATTATTTTCTTTTGATTTTGCAGACTGACACTTGTTCTCAATTTGTCCAGAAACCATGGAAGCAATTCAGCCACTGAATGCAGAAAGCTGTTTTACTTTTTACTTGCCAGTGATCTAAGAACCACTGTTGCATAGTTTTATTTCCTGCTACAATTTCAGCATGCCTTCAGTTAATCCTCTGGATTCAAACCATCCATGAGTGTTCAAATTTCTGGACCTGCTGAATTCATTTAACTCTTTTCTCACCTAGATAATTGCCTATTTAAAAAGAATCCTAATAGACCCATATCTCCTGTGCCCATGGCCACTGGCTTCCCTGTGCACCTGGCTCCACCAGAATCCCTATGATCCAAGCAGCTGTGCCACCTCCATGCCTGGTCCTCACTGGAGCAGACCCAAGTCCTCCATTGAAGCCTCATAAGCTAACTCCTATGGATAATCCACATGCAGAGCTGGGAATAAAACCACAGTTGAGTTCCAGGGGCAGAGTGACTAAGAAAGAAGATCAAAAAAAAAAAAAATTTCCACTAGCTGTGCAAGCTACAGATTAAATCCACATAATCAAATAGGTAGACTCTGTGTCTGTGGAACATATAAAAGGACAATGAGTGTTTCCACAATAGAAAACGCTCTAGCTCTGGCAGCAGTGGGCATTGGAGGCAAGCATATGCAGGAGTAGGACCAGACTAGAATCTGAGCTGTCCCTACAGCAGGTCCAGAGACCAGCCCTTCCCAGGATTGAAGGGTCTCCTAGGGAGGTAGAGGTAGGCTGTGGCTCATAGCAGAGGTAAGGATACTGACAGCTGAGACCTGAGAAAAACATTTATTATGATGATGATGTTTTAATTCATTCTGCAGTTGGTTCTGGATTTTTTTTCTCTTCAGCTTTTCCTCCATTGTTCATTTTATTATTATCTCTATTTAAGCTTTTGGAAATTTTAATCATATATTTTTTAAATTTCCTGTATCTATTTCTACTTATACTTTGGCTTTCTGCAGTTCTGCAGATTTTGTTGTTCTCTACTTGTAGTTCTGCCTTAGTACATATATAGTCCTTTTTAACTTTGTTTTTATAGTTTTTTTTTCCCACCATGCTGTGTGTTTGATTTGTTTTCTTTGCTTAATTCCTAAATTGACACTCTGCTTTGGTCTTATTTTGTCTTAGTTTTGTTATTAATTGGTTGATATCATTTTTGTTTTCTTTGTCTGCTGAGTCACTCTCGTACTTTGTTTCTTTTCTTTGTTTTGGTTTCATTTGTGTGTGTGAGTGTGTGTGTGTGTGTGTTCCTTTGTTTTGTTTCTATTTGCCTTATTTTGCTTTTACCATTTGTATGGGATTCATTTTATGTTTCTAGGTTTTTTTGGCTGTTGTTTTTCTTTTCTTTTTTTGTCTGTTTTCTATTTTGTTTGTTTGTTTTAATTCCCTTTGTTGCCATAACAAACAGTTTATGGGATCTTAGTTCTCCAACTAGAAGTCAGATCTGTGACTCTGGGAGGGAAGGGCTGAGTCCAGGACACTGGACTACCAAAGAACTCTTGATCTCAGAGAGTATTCCCGTGAAGTCCTCCACTGAATACAAGACCCGGCACCACCCAACTGGCTGCAACATCTAGCAGCAGATGCCTCGAGCAAGCAAGCAAGATAAGAACACAGACCAAATCATCAGCAGATAGGCTGCCCACAGACAGCCCAAAACACATCACCTCACATGGACTATCACCATCAAAGGGGAAAACTCACCTCCCACCAGAATGCAGGCACAAATCCCTCCTAACACAGGCTTACACAAGCCACTAGACCGACTTTACTCACCAAGGACAGAGAACAATAGCAAGAATTACAACCTATAGCCTGGGGAAATGAGACCTTAAACACAGTAAGTTAGACAAAATAAAAAGACAGAGAAACATTTTGCAAATAAAGAACAAAGTAAAAAACAGGACCAAATAAATTAAGAGGAAATAAACTACCTATAAAATAGTTCAAAATAATGATAGGAAAGATGATCCAAAATCTCAGTAGTTGCCTATTTAAAGTGTTTCAAACAAAGAAGAGATGAAAATTATATTTCATACTAATTTGAGACTTTAATTATAAAATGCTTGTCTCAGTATCTATAATATTTCTTTTCCCTTGGTCATATGACCATATCCTGACATTTCATAATAAATGAAATTAATGAAGTTTGATTAGTTACAGAGATTTAACTAATCAGCACTATGGAAGGTTAATATGACTATATTTCAGCAAGTAAAATAATTTATGAATAATTGCCATTGTCTAACCTGGCCCCAAGAATTTTATGTAGATGCACTTGGAAAAATAGCTTCTTTTCTTTCCAGTCTTTTGGTTAAATTTTAAAATTCAGATTATCTTATTTCCTGATACTCCACACAACTTTATTTTTTTTTCAGCTTCCCAGATATTTATATAACTTTCTTATATCTTTTGAAGTTCTCTTTATTTTGATTTCTCTAATGACCAGACTAGGAGGTGACATTTGCTCCCTGTAGGCATTGGTCTGTTTCGCAGTAAAATCTGTTTGCAGTAATATCCTAAATATATACATATGGTATGATTTAGCACATGCATCAAGTCATAACTAAACAAGTCACACCAGTATCATTCATTATGGGCAAAATCTCAAAACAATTATCTATCAACAGAAAAGTTAGACCATAAACTACAGAACGTTCATAGCATGAAATTTTATTAGGCAATGAAAACCAACAAACCACAGCTAGCCTCACAACACAGATGAATACAAACACTGAATGAGTATAGACAGACAGAAGTATACATGTTCTATGTTACCATTACAAAGTGCTTGAAAATGAGAAACTAAAACACAATATTTAGGGATGCAAGAATGGTAAGGTTATCCACTTTAAGATGTGGATGTTAATATCATAAGTGAAAAGTTGGTTACCTTCAGAAAGATTTAGTAATGATAGAGATGGGGCAAGAGGGAGTACTTCTGAAATGTCATCAGTGCTTAATTTCTCCACCTGAAGCTGTGGTTTCACATGTATATTCACTTAGTGATAATTTATTGAGGTGCTCATTCATGTTTTATGCAGTTTTCTATTTGCATTGAATGTTTTAGAATTTTAAACAAACTGTGGCATGGAAGCATATAGTTTCAGTTACAGACTCCAACGTAATCATCCTCTCTCTCATTCTCCTTCTCTTCTCCCTCTCCAATTGTTTTGTCAATTTCCGCAATCATGACATCAAAGAGATAGATTAGATGACTTCTAAACTCATCTCCAGTCCTAGTAGTTTCTGATTCTAATTTGCTGATAATTTGTAAGATATTTTTCTGCAAGAAAATTATTGTTTGTTTCCTAAAAGACACATTTTTTTTTTCAGTTTCATCTCTTGGTTTTTATGCTTCTAAAGGAGTGATCAACCACCCTATCAGCTTGCTTGACTTTTGGTAAGATAATGAATGGCAATGGTGAAGGAGAAAAACCATTTACTTTGTTGTCTTCTAACAAATGTAAGTTGAGACAGAAAGTGATGGTTAAGGAAGGGAGATGGTCCTTACCATCCAATCCCCTAAATGTAACAGGACTTCTGGAGTAGAAAGTGGGGACAAGGGTAAAATTTGTAAAGTATTTTTAAAAATGGTTAACCCAAAACAGATAAAGACATAGAGTTTTACATTTGGCTTCATTAGATTTTTTGAGATGAACAGAGGCTCTAGATTTATTAGGGATCCTGTTGCCATTTGAAAAAGAAAGATAATTAAACATACAGGGAGCCATCAAGGAAAAGTCAGAGTATCCTGAGGTCACTGTTCACCTTGAGGAAGAGCCACAGTATGAGCACCATTCTGTCTTGGAGGCTTGACACCTGAATTGTCAGCATTCAGATTGGTTCCATTTCCCAGCAGAGATGCACATTAAAACGTGTCTCAGAAGCTGACATCTCAAAACCAGAAAGATCTCATTTCCTTCTACTGAGAATTTCAATTGTCAAATAGACCAAATGAACACTTTCACGAGGGCCAGCTGCAAAATGCAAATATCAGCAGGTTGACTTAGAGGTTTCTTTCAGTTGTGCTTCTTTGAGACTTCCACTGACCTTGGCAATAAGTGGACCAGCTTTGTGGGGAATGTTTGGAGTTACTTTCATTTAGTGCTTGCTTTTGAACACTCCTGTTTCTTTGCACCCCTATCTTGACAGTCTCTTCCCACACAGTTCAGTTCAGTTCAGTCGCTCAGTCATGTCTGACTCTTTGAGACTCCATGAACTGCAGCACGCCAGGCCTCCCTGTCCATCACCAGCTCTCGGAGTTTACATAAACTCATGTCCATTGAGTCGATGATGCCATCCAACCATCTCATTCTCTGTTGTCTCCTTCTTCTCCTGCCCTCAATCTTTCCCAGCATCAGGGTCTTTTCAAATGAGTCAGCTCTTCGCATCAGGTGGCCAAAGTATTGGAGTTTCAGCTTCAACATCAGTCCTTTCAATGAACACCCTGGTCTGATCTCCTTTAGGATGGACTGGTTGGATCTCCTTGCAGTCCAAGGGACTCTCAAGACTCTTCTCCAACACCACAGCTCAAAAGCATCAATTCTTCAGTGCTCAGCTTTCATCACAATCCAACTCTTACATCCATACATGACCACTGGAAAAACCATAGCCTTGACTAGATGGACCTTTGTTGGCAAAGTAATGTCTCTGCTTTTTAATATGTTGTCTAGATTGGTTATAACTTTCCTTCCAAGGAGTAAGCATTTTTAAATTTTATGGCTGTAATCACCATCTTCCCACACAGGTACAGTGCAAATGAACAGGCTTCTGGATCCAAAATCACAGTCATATACTGATCTTGCTCCCTCACATTCCTCACTATCAGGATTGGGCTTATGTCATAACTTTAAAGCAGTGTCTTACTCAGCTCTGGCTGCTTTAATAGTATATCAGGCATCCCCCCAAAATAGGAATTTTTATTTTTTCACATTCTGGAGGCTGGAAGACCAAGATCAAAGAGCCAGCATGGACAGGTTCTGGTGAGAGCTCAATTTCTGGCTTATAGTCAGCCACTTATTGATGTGTGCTCATATAGAGAGAGGAGCACTCTGGTCTTTCTTCCTCTTCTTATAAGGGCACTAATCTCCAAGCCAGGCTTCAGCAATACATGAATCATAAACTTCCATATGTTCAAGATGGTTTTAGAGAAGGCAAAGGAACCAGAGATCAAATTGCCAACATCTGCTGGATCATGAAAAAAGCAGGAGAGTTCCAGAAAAACATCTATTTCTGCTTTATTGACTATGCCAAAGCCTTTGACTATGTGGATCACAATAAACTGGAAAATTCTGAAAGAGATGGGAATACCAGACCACCTGACCTGCCTCTTGAGAAATCTGTATGCAGGTCAGGGAGCAACAGTTAGAACTGGACATGGAACAACAGACTGGTTCCAAATAGGAAAAGGAGTATGTCAATAGCCACCCTGCTTATTTAACTTCTATGCAGAGTACATCATGAGAAACGTTGAGCTGGAGGAAGCACAAGCAGGAATCAAGACTGCTGGGAGAAATATCAATAAGCTCAGCTATGCAGATGACACCACCCTTATGGCAGAAAGTGAAGAAGAACTAAAGAACCTCTTGGTGAAAGTAAAAGAAGAGAGTGAAAAAGTTGGCTTAAAGCTCAACATTCAGAAAACTAAGGTCATGGCATCCAGTCCCATCACTTCATGGAAAATAGATGGGGAAACAGTGGAAACAGTGTCAGACTTTATTTTTCTGGGGTCCAAAATCACTGCAGATGGTAATTACAGCCATGAAATTAAAAGACACTTACTCCTTGGAAGAAAAGCTATGACCAACCTAGACAGCATATTATAAAGCAGAGACATTACTTTGCCAGCAAAGGTCCGTCTAGTCAAGCCTATGGTTTTTCCAGTGGTCATGTATGGATGTGAGAGTTGGACTATAAAGAAAGCTGAATGCAGAAGAACTGATGCTTTTGAACTGTGGTGTTGGAGAAGAGTCTTGAGAGTCCCTTGGACTGCAAGGAGACCCAACCAGTCCATCCTAAAGGAGATCAGTCCTGGATGTTCACTGGAAGGACTGATTTTGAAGCTGAAACTCCAATACTTTGGCCACCTGATACGAAGAGCTGACTCATTTGAAAAGACCCTGATGCTGGGAAAGATTGAGGGCAGGAGAAGAAGGAGACAACAGAGGATGAGATGGTTGGATGGCATCACCGACTCAATGAACATGAGTTTATGTAAACTCTGGGAGTTGGTGATGGACAGGGAGCCCTGGTGTGCTGCAGTTCATGGGGTCTCAAAGAGTCAGACACGACTGAGCAACTGAACTGAACTGAAGCCCTTTTATTGGAGCTCCCATTTCATGACCTCATCTAACCCTAATTATTTCCCAAAGGCTCTGTCTCTAAATATCATCACCTTGGGGATTAGGGATTCCACACATGAATTTTGGGGAAATATGACTCAATCCACAGCAAGTAGATTAATTTTTAAGAGTCCTCAGAAATGGGGGTAAGAGACACCATAACTAGTGCCACCTTATCCTAACCATGGCTTTTCCCTGCAAATGGCCTGAGGTATATGATGGGAATGCAGCTTATCTCCAGGAGACAGAAGCTTCAGCCTTGATCCTGACATTTTATAAAGAAATGTTTTTTCCTGAAGAACAGTTAGGGAGTCTCACTTCTTTCTCTCAGCTTGAGCTGCAGATGAGATCCTGGTCTATAGATTCATTTAGGAGCCACTCCCAGGGAAGAAGCCTGAAGTCTTTCTCAGCTGCACCCAAAGACAAACAAAATAAGAGACCATTTTACTCAATGGAGATGCTACCCTAGTGATGTTACCCTAGGTTTGTATGTAAGCAGCCAGAGCCAGCCACAGAGATGCTCTTGACCTCCTGCAGGGAAAGGGTACTGGAGAGGAGAAGTGAAGGAAAAGAATTCACAGATGTTTCCAATTTGTGGCCCATGGTGAACTGAGAGAGGAGGGATGGTACAGGGAAACATTTCAGAACCTCAAGGATAGTAGTTTGTGGGAACATTGAGCCTTGATACTTAAGTCTTTCTGGGTGAAGAAGGCCAGAGTGGTGTCATGGAATAAGTCCAATCTTAGGGCAACCTCTCTAAGCCTTGCTTTTCTCATCTGAGACAAATACTGCTATTTTACAGATATTAGGCAGAATGGGGTCATTTTCATTACTTTTTGACTTCTGGTATATTAAAAAATACCAAATAGGCTTACAAAAATTATGTTACATTTCAGTGATTTACATGTAACAGATTTTCTGTTTCTCTGGTCCCATTCCCCTCAGCATAGTCAACCTTCAACAGGGTTATATGTATACCTTCTAACAAACAACAGGCCAATCAAGATTATGTGCTTGTCTTTGATTCAAATTCATGTTCACAACACCTAGAACATATGCAGGGCATAGTCAATAAAATTAGGGTTGTCAAATGTAACAAATGAAAATACAAGATGCTCAGAAATTTGATTTCAATGTTAAACCTTTAAAAGTATATTTCATGCAATATATGGTACATATGTATACTTAAAAAATCACTGTTTTTTTTAATTTAAATTTAACCAGGTAAGGCATTGTTTATTTTACCTAGCTATCTTAAATGTTTATTTTTAAAAGAATAAATAAATGATTTTATGTGTATATTCATTTGACCATGTGGATTACAACAAACTGTTGAAAATTCTTAAGAGATGGGAATGCCAGACTACCTTACCAGTCTCCTAAGAAGGAAGTCATGAAGCAACAGTCAGAATCAGACATGAAACAATGGACTGGTTCAAAATTGAGAGAGGAGTATGACAAGGCTGTATATTGTCACCCTATTTATTTAATTTACATGCAGAACACATCATGTAAAATATCAGGCTAGATGAATTACGAGTTGGAATCAAGATTGCTGGGAGAAATATCAACAGCATTAGATATGCAGATGATATCACTCTAATGGCAGAGAGTGAAGAGGAACTACAGAGTCTCTTGATGAGGGTCAAAAAGCAAAAAAAAAAAAAAACTGGCTTGAAACTCAACATTCAAAAAACTAAGAACATGGCATCTGATTTCATTACTTCATGGCAAATAGATGCAGAAAAAGTGGAAACAGTGACAGATTTTATTTTCTTGGGCTCCAAAATCACTGTGAATGGTGACTGTAGCTATGAAATTAAAAGATGCTTGCTTCTTGGAAGCTATGACAAACCTAGACAGTGTATTTAAAAGCAGAGACATCACTTAGTGAACAAAGGTCCATGTATTCAGTGTTATGGTTCTTCCAGTAGTCATGTATGGATGTGAGAGTTGGACCATAAAGAAGGCTTAGCATCAAACAATTGATGCTTTTGAGTTGTGATGCTGTAGAAGACTCTTGAGAGTCCCTTGGACAGCAAGGAGATCAAACTAGTCAATCTTAAAGGAAATAAACCCTGAATATTGATTGGAAGGACTGATGATGAAGCTGAAGCTCCAGTACTTTGGCCACCTGATGCAAAGAGCCTATTCACTGAAAAAGACCCTGATGCTGGAAAAGATTGAGCCAGGAGGAGAAAGGGTGGATCGAGGATGAGATGGTTGAGTGATATCATCGACACAACAGACATGAGTTTGAGCAAACTCCAGGAGATAGTGAAGGACAGGGAAGCATAGCATGCTGCAGTCCATGGAGTCTCAGTCAGACATGACTTAGTGACTGAACACAGTATATTCATTTATGCATTCACTGATGTTAAATTCTTTAATAGTTTGGTTTCCTCTCCTTACCTTTTCATATTTTAAACTAAGTCTTCCCTATGAGGTTCAGCTTTAATACATCTTTCTCAATATCTGCTAAGAGGTCCCAGTCTCTCAATTTTATGACAGTTTGATTTTTATTATGTAATTTATATTTATCTGTTATTATTATTCATATATATGTATCTTTTTATATTACATGACCACTGAGATTATAAATGGACACAATATATGCTTTGATTTTTTTGTAGTGAAGAAATGTGCTCAATGTTTTCTAACCCACTGATCTCTATGACTATAAATTCCTAAGGATATGAAGTACATTGTATAAAATACCAAACAGTGAAAATGCTGATCATAATTGTCTTTTAATTTTGCAGTTGACTGCACCCTCACAGCCTTCTGGCTTATTTGGAGAAAGATATTCACAAACAGAAATATAGACTTGAAAGAAAGCTTGCTTGGAATACAGAGCCAAAATTTTATTATAAGACAAGAATGGAGCATGTGCCATGAGAGACAGTCCCACCACACAAGCAGAGAAAATAGGAATCCCAAAAGGATTCATTCAGCTTCCATAAATAGAAGTTGTATGAGGGATATTTGAAGGGTAGGAGAGTGAGTATAATAACTGTGTCCTTAAAAAGGGACCACATACACAATTAGATTCTAGATATCATTGAAAGTAGGGGTGGTGAAATAGCAAAAGCATTTATAAACCCTCAGAGTGATTGAAGAAGAATCCTAGAATCGCTGGGAGAAGTGGTTTGTTTCATTTCTATATCCAGCCTGGGTCAGGAATAAGGCTGGTAACAATGAAAATTATAGTACTTGCTTTCATGAGGCTCATGTTCTAGTAGGAGAATAAACTCCCAAATAAGCAAGTGACAAATAGATGTACATCATTTTAACATGATGTACACTTTGTTGTACAAGTGAATCATGATGATTAGAGGATGAGGAGAAATGAGTTTTTTTTTTTTTAAAGGGGTCAAATTTAAGCTAAAAACCTGATAGAAGTGAGTGAAGTTAAAGGAAGATTTGCAAGAAAGTACAGCAGTTCCAAAGGTACTGGAGCAGGATTATTCTTAGACACTTGCTGCTGCTGCTGCTTCTAAGTTGTTTCAGTCATGTCTGACTTTGTGCAAGCCCACAGATGGCAGCCCACCAGGCTTCCCCGTCTCTGGGATTCTCCAGGCAAGAATAATGGAGTGGGTTGCCATTTCCTTTTCCAATGCATGAAAGTGAAAAGTGAAAATGAAAGTGAAGTCGCTCAGTCCTGTCCGACTCTTAGCAACCCCATGGACTGCAGCCTACCAGGCTCCTCCGTCCATCAAAAAGACCAGGGCAGGTGGTACAGATCAAGTGGTGAGAAGAGGCGTGAGGGATAAGAGCTGAAGCAAAATAGATAAACTGGAGTAAATTACTTGTGATTAATTTTCTTCATTGTAATGGAAAAAAACTGCCAGATTTTGAAGGGAGGAAGTGAATTGTCTTATTTGCATTTCTAAAATGTCACATTTTCTAGAATATAGAGTGAGGCAAAATGTGAAAAGAGCCCATTTTGGAGGCTATTTTCATAACCCAAATGAGAGAAAATGTGGATTGTAGGAGTAGGTTGCGAACAGTGAGGTTGGTGAATAATATATTTGAGATACATTTTGAAAATGGAGCCAATAAGACTTGCTTTTGGATCAAGGAGGTATGAGACTGGACAATCAAATGAAAATAATATCATTAACCAAGATGCAGGGAAAGGGGATTTGTGGAGAAGAGGGTCTATGTGGATGAAACCAATAAAATATCTAAAAGGAGCTGTTGAGTAGTTACTTGGAAAATGAGCCTAAGGCTCAGAGAAGTAGTCAAGCTAGTGATAAACTTTTGTGGTCTTTAGAATATTATTGGAGAAGGCAATGGCACCCCACTCCAGTACTCTTGCCTGGAAAATCCCATGGATGGAGGAGCCTGGTGGGCTACAGTCCATGGGGTCACTAAGAATCGGACACGATTGAGCAACTTCATTTTCACTTTTCACTTTCATACATTGGAGAAGGAAATGGCAACCCATTCCAGTGTTCTTTCCCAGAGAATCCCAGGGATGGGGGAGCCTGGTGGGCTGCCGTCTATGGGGTCGCACAGAGTCAGACACAACTGAAGCGACTTAGCAGCAGCAGCAGCAGCAGAGCACTGTTGATTTATAAAGACATGAAATTAGATCAAATCACCCAAGGAATATATGCCAATAGCAAAGAGAAGACAAAGAGCTGAACCCTGGCACCTTCATCAGGCAGCAGATGCAGGAAAATGAATGTGCAGCATGAAAGAAGAAACCCAGAAAACTCAGCTACTTCAGAAGGCAAGAGCAAAAAAAATGTCTGGAAGAAAGATGTAATCAACTTTTTTCATGCTTTCATTACACATGTATCTTATCTAATGGGACATTTATTAATTGGCCAATGTGTATAACAACACACGAGTCATCATCTTAGGAGTGCTTTCCATAAAGTCGTAAGACAAACCACTTACTGGAGTGAATTCCAGGGGGAAATGAGAGTAGATAATCCCTGATAGCTCAGCTGGTAAAGAATCCACCTGCAATGCAGGAGACCATGGTTTGATTCCTGGGTCAGGAAGATCTGCTGGAGAAGGGATAGGCTACCCACTCCAGTAGTCCTGGGCTTCCATTGTGGCTCAGCTAGTAAAGAATCCACCTGCAATATGAGAGACTTGGGTTTGACCCCTGGGTTGGGAAGATCCCCTGGAGAAGAGAAAGGCTATTCACTCCAGTATTCTGGTCTGGAGAATTCCATGGACTTTACAGTCCATGGGGTCACAAAGAGGCGGACACAGATGAGTGACTTTCACTTTCAGTGTGAAAATAGGAAAGCAGACAAAATCTTTGAGAAGTTTTATTAAAGATAGAAGTGGAATAAAAGAGTGGTGGCTGGACGGAGATATGGAAGTCAAAGAAAAGGTTTTTCAGAGATAGAAGATACTCTGCAGATTTTATTGCAGTGAAGTTGAAATCTTCAGAGGAAACTGAAAATTGTATAATGCAGGAGACTGTGGAGACTACACAAGAGCAAGCTCCTTGAGAAGGTAAGAGAATCACTTTGGTGATGGAGTTGGCCTCAGGAGTAGAGACAATTTTATCTGTTGTCTCTAGAGTAAAGAGAACACATATATGTATAAATGGAGAGGAAATGTTAGGTGTGGTGGAAAAGAGTAATTGTTCTTCTTTGACTGCTACTAATTTCTCAGTGAAATAAGAGTACACAAATCAGAGAATGAGAAAGGAGCAGATATTGGCGATTTGAGCAAGGATGAAATAGTTGTATATGGGAGTAGGAAAGAAAAATAATAATGTTTAGAGAAATAATAGTATTTTTGCTGGACAGCACCAAGTTTTCTTAAGGTTTGGTCATAAATAGATTGTGGATTTGGTCGGCACAGTTGTTTTTCTCCTTTCATATTAAACTTACTTGAGTATAGACTAAAGAGTCTAATTAATTGGATTTAATTAAATTTAAAATCATTCCAAGGAACTTTAATAGAGGTTGGGAGGATCATGGGATTTAAGGATGCATTAAAAGAATGATTAGCAAAATAGACAATGGAATATTCCATACTTAAAGAAACTGAGAACACTATGGCAGAGATAAACAGTTAAATACTAGAAACCTCAATGTATTGGAAGTCTATGTGTTTTTAAAAGTTGCTGAAGTAGAAATATTATAAAGGGTGAACTGGAAATATAGGTTGTTGTTATTGTTCGGTTGCTAAGTCATATCTGACTCTGCAACCCCATGGACTGCAGAGCACCAGGCTTCCCTGTCCTTCACTATTTTCTGGAGTTTGCTTAAATTCAGGAAATATAAGATATGGAGCTCAAAAAAGTGAGTGCCTAAAACTGATATTTTTGAGGTGGCTTAGATAATGGTGATGGAAAGTCTTTGTGATATTTCTAAGGAAGTGAATGGTTAAGGTGGCATAGAGAAAAAAAAATTATAAATGAGAAAATCAAGGCATTTGATGAATTATCCTCTGGGTTTTGTAGGTACCACGAGTAATTTAATGAGTCCCCACTATAATAACATTGTTTTATATATAACTTATAAAATAGCAAATTTTCTTAAAATAATTTGCAATATTTCTTAAATTATTTTTATATACAGTTTTATTACTTTACATAGGGTTGGCATTTTCTCAGATCTGTCATTTAATAGAATAGTTTTATCTTTTTTGATAACATCTGATTGTTTCAAATAATATGAGTAGACCTATGTAAAGACCTTACTAGTGAAAAAAATCCCCATAACCTCTGCTTACTGATGATTAAGAAAGACTGTGGCAACAACCGTGGCCTCCTAGGCCAACCATGAGTTGACACAAGCCCCAGAAATTCATGATTAGAAAAACAGAGGAATGCAGAAACAAAGATAGGTCAACCAGGCAGGGACAAAACCATAACTTAATAAATCAGTCCCAAAGGCTGCCAGTTCTGTCTCAAAGGTAAAGACAGTCCAATGCACATTCTTCCGCTGTTGTGCAGAAACCAGATCCCAGTAAGACAGAAAATAGCTATCATGAGCACGTATCCACCAGACTATCTCGAACCTGAAGACTGATAAGGCTGACCCTATGGCTTCACCTGGTTACCTCACCACCCACTAATCAGAAATTGTGCATTAGTTGATCATGTTCCCCACAACCTTCTCCTTCACTTTGTCTTTAAAAACACATCCCTAAAAGCCACTGGGGGGGGGTTCAAGACTTTTAAGTATGAGCTGTCCATTCTCCCTGTTTGGCACCCTGCAATTAACACTGTAATTTTCTTCACCTACAAGCTGGTGTTAGATTGACTGCTGCACAGCAAGCTAGAAGACCAAATTTTGGGTTGAAAATATAACTATTGAACCTAGAGATTGTATCTTATTTTCATTGCTTCCCAGATTTTCTACATAACCCAGGTTCTTATACTAAGCTTAGAAGAGCCACAATATTGATATTAAGTATCATTTGATCATCATAACTAGTATAGGCTCATATATGAGAGATTCCCCATGAAGGATAAATGTTGATCCATCACTAAGATGGAAATATGAAGGTCAAGTCTGAGCCCTGATATCAGGGAAGACTTCAAAATGTTGACTTTGTTATCTGAGAAATCTAATACGATGGTAAGAACATATCAACAGGAATTGTCTGGTTCCATTTTGGTAAGGTTGGTGATCCTTTGGGTTGAAATAGCTATCTAGCCTACTGTTTTTAAGAAAAAGTTAAAGAAGAGAAACAGGTTCATCTTGCAAGTACAAGGAACTAGTAAGAACCAGAATAACTGGTGGTAAACCAGGTGGGCAGTTTTAGCTTGTGGCTGGGCCTTGTCCTATGTTCTGGATAGAACAAATCAGAAATGAGAAAGAATCAGCTGTTTACTTCAGAATTAAGGGGAAGACTGTACTTCTTTGGTCAGTGTAGGTTTATGAGATCTTGAACTTAAAATACCAATAGAATTTCCAGATTCCATTTTCTCTTGAATTGAGTCATTGGACCGAGGACCCATGATTAGTTAGCACTGGTGTAGATAACAATGAATATTGAAATTGGATATTGGATGTCATACCAACATTTCTTTAGTTTTCTTTCATTATATATCTTAAACCCCAACTCATTTCACCAGAAAATATGTTTTATATCAAACCTTATCTATAAATCTTAGGAGATAAAAACTCAATGGTAGAAGCTAGTCTCTGATCTCAAGGAGCTGAGAGTAATGTATATTCACACAAAAATCACTTTTTCTTCTAAATCCAGTGAGTGATCTGTACCAAGTCCAAAATCAGACATATCACTCTGGAGGTTAGAAGAGGTATCAAGCCACAGATGAACAAAGTGGACACAGAAAGATTTCAGGAGAAGGCTCAGTCAGACAACCAGAGCTTTCAGCCATCATTCATGGATAGTTCTGTTGTTTTCTCATATTTTCTGTCTTCTTCCAAAATCATCTATCTATGTTTACCTGCTTATCCTTTCCAATAGACTTTAAACAAACACAGTTTTACATTTGGAAGATGCTAAGTAAAGTCTGAAAATATTGCTGTTATTTTTTTTCACTAGTGTCCTAATAGTTCTTATTTCTATGTTAGGTTTTATTGCATTGGCTCAAAATTCCAGAATAGCATTAGAGACTACTGGTGAAGAAGAGTAGCATTGTTTTGTTTCTATTCAAATTGGAAAACTATTTGTTATGTATTTTAGCAGGTTAGTATGAGACTGAATATTATTATAAATATTTTTTGTGTCCAGAAACTTATCTATTAGTTTGTTAAAGAACTTCCTTTAAATGAAAGAAAGTTTAAATTTAAAAAAAGAAAGTAAGTAAGATTCCAGGAGGAGGGAGTATGTGAAAACATTTTCTCAGAAAATAGAAGAGAACAGGAAGAAAATTTTAAAAAAGGAAGAATGGAGTTAAAGTTTCAGTGGAAACAGCTGCCAAAGCCTACTGCAATGTTGGCATAAACAACTATAGGCTTTCTTGTTCAGAAATTCTCCTATTCTTACCTGAAGACCTATAGGTAGATTTTTCCTACTTATAATTCCTTGCTTTGCTGACAGTCTCATGTTCAGGAACCACATCCAGCTATGCAGAATGGCATGTGCAGGCTCTGCCCAGATTCCTAGAGTATGGTAAAAGTTACAGAATGGTGATGGAAATAACATGCAAACTCAGATAAAATAATATGAGGCTGTCTTTCCATTCTGTTCGGTGTATTTCTAGACAATAGGTCATATTCTCCTTCCTGTAGAATACTGGTCCTGTGGAGCCTGCAAAACCTAACAGAGAGGAAAAAGACAAGATGGTTAGCATTAACCGTAGTTCTGGAAGAGTAGACAGTCCTGCAATAGAAGAGTTTGTCTTTGAGGTTCACCACCTTGAGGGGAAGGACTGCTGCCAATATCCCTTCCTCTGTTCACTGGACCTGAAGCTTACCCCCTTCCCCTATCTTCCACCCTTGCTCCATGAAGGAGCCAATCAGATGAATCTGAATGACTGTTTCTTTCAACTTTTCCACCCAGTCAAGGCCAGCCTTCTTAACTTCCTAGAATAAGTCAATCTATTTGCTACTTCAGCACCTTTCCTGGATTTTGTTCCTCTTCCCAAAACATCCTTTCCAGTGCTCTTTGCTTGTCCTCTAACTTCTGCTTAAGATTAGAAAATCTTGCTCTTGATCTCAGCCTCCAAGTCACTTCTGAATAGGGGAACTTTGCAATTATTATAAGATAACCCTATATTAACTTTTATCCCGGCACAGTTTTTTTTTTTTCTCTCTCTTATTAACTTCTAGCACTGATGTAATTGTTTACTTGTCTGTGATCTTTCTAACCAACTGAAATGCCATGTCCCAAAGGAATTTGATCATGTTAGTACCCCATCTGGAACAGTGTCTAGCACAAAGTTCATAAATAATACATGATTTGTGATGAATAATTTCATTTTAAAAAGTTTTTAGTGATGTTATAACTACACTCCAACTCAACTTTTTCCAAGGCAGAAATTTTACCCACTCTAGAACCCAGCCACTCTGTTCTATTCACAGCTGAATTCCATGTTCTATAAGAAATCTCAGTAATTTGAAGTGTGAATTCACAATTCCTTCCTTCATCCTTTAACAGAGTTTCTTCTTCCATTTCACTTCACATATATCCACCCCCAGAGAAATCTTAAAATATCAGAAAAGTTACACGCCATTTCCTTTTAAAGTTAAAATTCATGTCATCTGTGACAGTGATGATAGCAGTTCACACTTTAGATGAGAGCCTCCAAATCATTAGGGATCCACACTGAAATGGTTTGAAACTCTCCTCTACATCATTTGCCTGAAAAGAATAAAGAAAAAGCAAAAACACAATGAAAACTCTTCCCTTTCAGATATTTGGTAACTATGCATGCCAACCCAGGGATTGAACCTGGCTCTCCTGGATTGCGGACTGAGCCGCCAGGGACACCTGTTTTGTTCTTTTTATTTTAAGATAAAAACTGTTTACTCTATATTTAGGGCTCTATGATTTTCCATGTGACTTTTGGAACCAACACTGTACACTTTATCACGTATTTGTGGCAGTATGGAAACTGAAACTCACAGAAATTAATTAAAATCAGAAAAATTTAGAGAATTTGAAACTGAGCCTATCTGACTCAAATACCTGGACCCTAAACTTAGGCTAAACATCAGAACAACATCAAATATCCCATCTTGCCTGCTTCAAGTACTCTGGGATATAAATTCTATATAAATCACTCAGTAATGTGTATTCACATTGATAATATTTACCAGTTTACAAAGTAAACATCTGTGATCCCCTCCTTTACCTCAACATGAAATGCAAAAAAGAAAAAAAAAAAAAAAAAGAGCTCATTGCTTTTGCCGGCAATCATGTGCAACATGGCTGAGTCCTCCCTAACCAAAAATCAACATGTTCAATTTCAATAATCTTTGGAGTCCGAAGAAAGAGACATAGAGTCTGCTACTGAGTGTGCATTTTGGTCACTAACATCATCATGATGATGTGATCACTAATCTAGAGCCAGACATCTTGGAATGTGAAGTCAAGTGGGCCTTAGAAACCATCACTATGAACAAAGCTAGTGGAGGTGATGGAATTCCAATTGAGCTATTTCAAATCCTGAAAGATGATGCTGTGAAAGTGCTGCACTCAATATGCCAGCAAATTTGGAAAACTCAGCAGTGGCCACAGGACTGGAAAAGGTCAGTTTTCATTCCAATTCCAGAGAAAGGCAATGCCAAAGAATGCTCAAACTACCACACAGTTGCACTCATCTCACATGCTAGTAAAGTAATGCTCAAAATTCTCCAAGCCAGGCTTCAGCAATACGTGAACTGTGAACTCCCTGATGTTCATCTGGTTTTACAAAAGGCAGAGGAACCAGAGATCAAATGGCCAACATCCGCTGGATCACGGAAAAAGCAAGAAAGTTCCAGAAAAACACCTATTTCTGCTTTATTGACTATGCCAAAGCCTTTGACTGTGTGGATCACAATAAACTGTGGAAATTTCTGAAAGAGATGGGAATACCAGACCAGCTGACCTGCCTCTTGAGAAAGCTGTATGCAGGCCAGGAAGCAACAGTTAGAACTGAACATAAAACAACAGACTGGTTCCAAATAGGAAAAGGAGTCTGTCAAGGCTGTATATTGTCACCCTGCTTATTTAACTTATATGCAGAGTACATCATGAGAAACACTGGACTGGAAGAATGACAAGCTGGAATCAAGATTGCTGGGAGAAATATCAATCACCTCAGATATGCAGATGACACCACCCTTTTGGTAGAAAGTGAAGAGGAACTGAAAACCCTCTTGATGACAGTGAAAGAGGAGAGTGAAAAAGTTGGCTTAAAGCTCAACATTCAGAAAACAAAGATCATGGCATCCAGTCCCATTACTTCATGGGAAATAGATGGGAAAACAGTGGAAACAGTATCACACTTTATTTTTGGGGGCTACAAAATCACTGCAGATGGTGATTGCAGCTACGAAATTAAAAGACACTTACTCCTTGGAAGAAAAGTTATGACCAACCTAGATAGCATATTCAAAAGCAGAGACATTACTTTGACAACTAAGTCTGTCTAATAAAGGCTATGGTTTTTCCAGTAGCCATGTATGGATGTGAGAGTTGGACTGTGAAGAAGGCTGAGCACCAAAGAATTGATGCTTTTGAACTGTGGTGTTGGAGAAGACTCTTGAGAGTCCCTTGGACTGCAAGGAGATCCAACCAGTCCATTCTGAAGGAGATCAGCCCTGGGATTTCTTTGGAAGGAATGATGCTAAAGCTGAGGCTCCTGTACTTTGGCCACCTCATGTGAAAAGTTGACTCATTGGAAAAGACTCTGATGCTGGGAGGGAGTGGAGGTAGGAGGAGAAGGGGACGACAGAGGATGAGATGGCTGGATGGCATCACTGACTCGATGGACATGAATCTGAGTGAACTCCGGGAGTTAGTGACGGACAGGGAGGCCTGGTGTGCTGTGATTCATGGGGTCGCAGAGAATCAGACATGACTGAGCGACTGAACTGAACTGAACTGAAGTTAAATAAGCCAAGTGACAATATACAGCCTTTATGTACCCTTGTCCCAATTTTGAACCCGTCCTTTTTTCCATGTCTGGTTTTAACTGTTGCTTCTTTACCTGCACACAGGTTTCTCAGGTAGAAGGTATGATGGTCTGGTATTCTCATCTCTAAGAATTTTCCACGGTTTGTTGTTGACCACACAGTCAAAGGCTTCAGCACAGTCAATGGAGCAGGAGTAGATGTTTTTCTGAAATTCTCTTGCCTGAAATTTTTCTATGATCCATCTATGATTAGACGTTGGCAATTTTATCTCTGGTTCCTCTCCTTTTCTAAATTCAGCTTGCACATCTGGAAGTTCTTGGTTCACATACTATTGAAGCCTTGCTTAAGGGATTTTGAGCATGACCTTGCTAGCATGTGAAATGAGTGCAATTGTGTGGTAGTTTGAACATTCTTTGGCATTGCTCTTGATCAAGAAACAAATCAAAAGATGCTTAATCTCATTTTTACTCAAAGTCTTACTAAACAAAATCACAATAAGATGTCATTTTACACCCACCAGGCTAGCTAGATTGACAGGTCAGTCAGTAAAGTTGGATATCATACAAGGCAATGGAAACACTTTCTGGTAGAAAATGTTGAAACATATAATTTCCTTTGAAAGCACTTTTCATTACATAATAATCCCACTCCTGAGTATTAAACTTGGCAAACACTGGTACATTCACACTAAGATGAAGTACAAAAATACTCAGACATCTGCATATAGTCTGAAGTAAAACAAAATCAGTTCTGCATATTTTAGTTGAAAGGGGATATATCTCTTCAAGAATATTATGAACCTCAATGAATTTATGAAAAACCTTCAGAAATACACTAGAGTCAAACTTGCAGACAAGTCAGAGAGATATACTGCAGAACTCATGAGGGAGGTAGGAAACACTGCAGAAGCACAGTGCAGAACTGGCCCAGGAAGAAGCTGAGTCACTCTCACCAACTACAGAAGCCTACAGAGAATGGGCCTGGAGAATGGGCTGCTGCCACCACTCAGCCGTCCCTCAGAGGACAGAAATGACTGCTGCCTGCCTGAGGCTCGACTGAACTTATTTCACATCAGAAGTCTGGCACTGCCCTGTTGTTGCAGGAATCCAAGGTACATTCCTTCAAGGAAGCTACAAGAGAGACTTTTGAGATACAAAATGAGCACTGTGAAAAAATTCCAAAATATGAAACAGGAAGAATGTTATTCATAACAATAACAGAACAAAACATCATGCTATTATCTTAATAGATGCAAATAAAACATTTAGCACAATCCAATACTCATTCATGATAAAAATTCTCAGCAAAGTAGGGATAAAAGGAAACTATTTTAATCTGATAAAGGCTATCTACTGAAAAACCAAAAGTTAAAACCATAGTTAATAGGAAGAGACTGAAAGCCATTTCCTAAGAATGGGAACACAGCAAAGAGATCATTACCATGGCTTTCATTCAACATTGTGTTGTAAATTCTAGCCACTGCAATAAAACAAGAAAAAATGATGAAAAATTGAAAAGGAAAAAGAAAAACATGTTTCCACTTGTATATGACATTCATTGGACACATAGAAAACTCTAAGTAGCATTAAAAGCAGCTACTAGAATTAATAAGCAAATTTATCAAGGTTGAAGGATTCAAATTCTGTATGCAAATAATAATTATATTTCTACATACTAGCAACAAGTGATTAAAGTTGAAATTTTTGAAAATGTCATTTACAATAACAAAATGATACCTAGGAACAATTGCTTAAACTATGTGCAAGACCTATAAAATAAGCTCTATACAATATTTTTGTGAGAAGTAAAGACAAATAAATGGAGATATACATTGTGTTTTTAGTTTGGAAGATACAACATTAAGTTTTCAATTTCCCAAATCTATAAATTTATTATAGTAGACTTTTTTAGTAGAAATTGAAAAAGTGATTTAAGAATTTGTATTATAGATGACCTAGAGTAGCCAAGATTATTTCAAAAAATAAAAACAAAGTATTTTCTGATTTTCAGTTCAGTTCAGTTGCCCAGTCGTGTCCGACACTTTGCGACCCCATGAATTGCAGCACGCCAGGCCTCCCTGTTCATCACCAACTCCTGGAATTCACTCAGATTCATGTCCATCGAGTCAGTGATGCCATCCAGCCATCTCATCCTCTATGGCAACCACAACAATGTGGCAATGGTGAAAGGTCAGACAAGTAACTCAATAGAACAGAATCAAATATTGAGATATATGTGACCAATAGATTTTAGAAACACTGGTAAGTACATAATAAAGAATGTATAATTATCATATAACTGAATGTTATAAAATAGTTGTATGTGTTCAGATTTTATGGACACCTTATAAATCTATAAAATTGCAATTGTTAGATTTTCAACAGATATTCTAAGGTACTTAAATGAGCAAAAAATTTTTGAAAACTTGTGCTGGAGAAAACTGGATATACATAAGAAACAAGTGAACCATGAACTAAAACCAAAATTAATTTCAGATCAATTATAGATCCAGATATTAAATAACAAAGACAAAGTTGTTTAAAAATAGGAAGTATCTTTGCAACTTTGTAAAAGGAAGCACACAAAAACTAATCATAAAGTTAAAAAATGAAAAATTAGATTTTAATAAAATTAAAAATGGTTGCTCATCAAAAATCACCATCAAAGAAAAGAAAAATGCAAGGGAAAGACTTGGAGAAAATATTTGCTATATATAAGTGCACCAAGAATGGTATCCAGAATATATATTTTTTACAAAGTAATAATCAAAAGAAAATAACAACACAAAGAGTGAAGAAGGGGTGGGCAAAAACTTGGACAGATATTTCATAGGATGAGCAACATCATTAGTCATCAGTAAGATAATTTAGTGAGTTATCACTTCACTTTCAAGCATGGCTAAAATTTGGAAGACTGACAATTTCAAGTGTTAACTTGAAAAATGGAACTTTAATGCAAACAAAACTGGAATTCATTCACTGCTGGAAATGCTACAACCACTTTGGTAAACCACTCAGCTGTTTCATATGAAGTTAAACAAGTAAAATTTGAGCTAGAAGTTCATTTCAATGTAATTATCCAGGAAAAAGAAAAGCATATGTGGCACAAAATAATTTGTATTATAATGTTTCCCACTCACTGGAAACCACCAAAATAGCCACCAACATGTAACTACATAGAGGAAAATACAGTACATCCATTTAATGGAATACTGATCAGCCGTAAGAAGAAATGAAGTTTTATCATGATCTTGCAGCAATTCAGCCAGATCTCTGGGCTTCTCTTATAATTCTAGTCCTCTTGCTATTTCTACTGCATCTCTAGTTACTTCCTCCACTGAAGTCTTGATTTTCTCAAAGTCATCCATGAGGTTTGGAATCAATTTCTTTCAAACCCCTGTTAATGTTGATATTTTCACTTCTTCCCATAAATCAAAAATATTTTTAATGGCATCTAAAATACTGATTGCAGAAAATTTTAGATTCATGCTGCCCAGATCCATCATAGGAATCACTATCTATGGCAGCCACATCCTCAACAAAATGTTTTTTTTAGTGATAATAAAACTTGAAAATTGAGATGACTCCTTGATCCATGGGTTGCAGAATGAATGCTGTGTTGGCAGGCATGAAAATACCATAATTCTTATGCATTTCCATCGCAGCCCTTGAGTAACCAGGTGCATTGTCAATAAGCATATTTTGAAAAGATTTTTCCCCCAGGCAGTAGTTCTCAGCAATAAGCCTAAAATATTCATAAACCATGTTGTGAACGGGTTTCCCTGGTGGCTCAGAGAGTAAAGCATCTGCCTGCAATGCAGGAGACCTGGGTTCGATCCCTGGGTTGGGAAGATCCCCTGGAGAAGGAAATGGCAAACCACTTTAGTACTCTTGCCTGCAAAATCCCATGGTTGGAGAAGCCTGGTAGGTTACAGTCCAAGTGATCGCAAAGAGCTGGACACAACTGAGTGACTTCATTCTCTCTCTCTCTCTCTCTCATGTTGTAAACAGATGTGTTGTCATCTAGGCTTCATTGTTTCATTTCTAGAGAACAGAGTAGATTGAGCATAATTCTGAACAGCCCTAGGGTTTTTAGAACAATAATTAGATTGGCCTCATTTATAGTCACCAGCTGCCTTAGTTCCCACCAAGAAAGTCAGCCTATCCTTTGAGGGTAAGCATTGTCTTCTCCTCTCTTGCTATGAAAGTCCTGGGTTATATATTCCTTCAATATAAGGCTGTTTCATCTACAAGTATTTTGTTTAGTGTAGTCACTTTCATTAATGATTTCAGGTAGATCTGGATAACCTGCTGCAGTTTCTACATCAGCAGTGATGCTTCACCTTGCATTTTTATGTGTAGAGATGGTTTCTTTCCTTAAACCTCATGAATCAACTTAAACGTTCTTCCCTATCCTAACCTTCATAGAATTGAAGAGAGTTGGGGCCTTGCTCTGTAGCTTAAGAGAATGTTGTGGCTGGTTTAATCTTCTATCTAGACTGCTAAAACATAGCAATAAGTTTTTTTCACTTTCTTGTCATTCTTGTGTTCACTGGAGTAACACTTTTAATTTCCTTCAAGAATTTTACCTTTTATACAGGGAGGCCTGGAGTGCTGCTATTCATGGAGTTGCAAAGAGTCAGACACGACTGAGCGACTGAACTGAACCGACAGGTATTTATAACTTGGTTAACTGCTTGGCATAAGAGGCCTAGTTTTCAACCTATCTTGGCTTTTGACAAAACTTCCTCAAAAGGGAAACAAAACATGACAGAAAAGCTTAAATCATTTCTAGCTTTTGACTTAAAGTGAAAGTTGTGTGACTGTGTGACTTTCCTTTCACTTAAAACACTTAGAGGACATTGTACAATTATTAACTGGCCTAATTTCAATACTGTCGTGTTTCAAGAATTAGAGAAGACTGAGGGAGGGAGCGAGATGGGGGAATAGCCGGTCAGCGCAGCGATGAGAATGCACATGCTAAACAATAAAGCTTGCTGTCTTAAACAGGCACTTTGTGGCACCCCCCAAAAATTACAATGGTAACACTAAAGATGGCTGATCACAGAACACCATAAAAAATGCAATAATGATGAAAAATTTGAAATATTGCAGTCATTAACAAAATCTGACACACAGGATTTCCCTGGTGGCTCAGTGGTAAAGAATTTACCTATCAATGCAGGAAACATGGGTTAGTCCCTGATCCAGGAAGATCCCACAGGCACAAGCCCATGCACCGCAACTACTGAGCCTATACTCTAGAGCCCAAAACTGCAACTACCGACGCCTGCGCAGCCTAGAGCCCATGCTCCTCAACAAGAGAAGCCACCACAATGAGAAGCCCAGGCAACGCAACGAGAGAGTAGCCCCCACCCATGCAACAAAGACCCAGCACAAACAAAAGTAAATAAATAAAATTATAAAAATGCTGGACTCAGAGACAAAGTGAGCAAATGCTGTTGCAAAAAAAATGGTACCAATAGACTTGCCTGATACAAAGTTTCCATAACCCTTTTAAAATGGAAAAAGATGCAATATCCACAAAGTGCAATAAAATAAAATGAGATATGTCTGTATATCATAAATTCTGCATTGCCAAAGTTCAATAAATATCATATATCGTCATTTTATTTTATATCTCAGGAGGTTTTGAAACAGAATGCTAAGTTACTCAACAAATTATTAAATACTTCTTTCTTGAAGTACTCTCCCCTGCTGGCTTCTGAATCAGTGCAGGCTCCTTAATTTCTCCCTACATCAATAGCCACTCCTTGGTCTTCTTTGCTGGGCCATCTAATTTTTCACAACCTTTAAATTATGGTGTATCCTAGAGTCCAATCTTTGGACCTCTTCTCTATCTACTCTTACTCTCTGTGTGATTCCATTAAATCCTTTGGATCTAAGCACCAGAAGAACTGCATCACTCACAAATATATGTTTTTAACTTTGATTTCTCCCTCTGAAATGCTTCCTGGGATGGCCTTATCTAGAATCACTGTTTGTCACTACCTTTTCCCCTTGTGTTTCATTTTTTATTATAGCCCTTATCACTGCCACACACACACACACACACACACACACACACAATGTGTTTAAGGATTTAATATCTGTACCTACTCTATAAATAAATGCTATTTGAAGGCAAAGCTTTATTCATCATTGTATTCTCAATGCCTAAAATACTAGCTTGTTGCTCAGTCTTTCAGGCCCAGGGCTGAAAGAGCTGAGTGCATAGACTTTGTTCTGCACTAATGAGATGAGCTGGTACATCAACAACAGTGTGCAAACTTGCAGCCATATCTGATTATTAGGCCAATCTTCACAGCATCGGGATGGCTGCTGCTTCATGTCAGCCTTCACATTTTATACACATTTCTATTGTGCCCAACCATTACCTGGAAAAACGGGTAAGAGAGAGAATTCTAAAGAACGTAGTTCTAACTTTTCTAAGTTGGCACAGTCCATAGTTACTGTATGGAGTATCTTTCTTCTTGGAGAAAGTGATAGTCCAGTAGAAAGCAGAATAAAGGATGGAGTAAGATATACTAATCTCTGAGAGAAGCAAGTCCCAGACAGAGCTGGCAGTGAAGGTGAAAGCCTGACCTGAAGCATGCTGAGAGTGCTCCAAAATAAGGAGGTCAGCATGGCTTCAGTAGGGTAAGGGAGAGAAAGATGCTGTCAAAGAGGTGCCTAGGGCATCAATTGTTTGGGGCTTCTGTTTCCCATCATACTCCAGGCAGTGCACATAGAAGATGGCCAATAAGTATATTTTAAGAAAGCAATAAATACACAAATAATTTTCTTTGTAATATGGGAGTTAAGAAAATTGAGTGAACTCTAATATAAACTATTTAAGTTCATGAATTCTGACTTAAGTGTCTGTGTGGTGGCTACAATGTCTTTTCAGCATCAGCACATGAGGGTTGTCTTATCTGTATCTCCATAAAACTCATAGAAACAAAGGTGTGGATAACACAGCCAACTTCTGTACACTAATCATGAAGTGAAGTGAAAGTCACTCAGTCGTGTTTGACTCTTTGTGACTCCATGGACAAGTCCATGGAATTCTCCAGGCTAGAATATTGGAGTGGGTAGCCTTCCCCTTCTCCAGGGAATCTTCCCAACACAGGGCTTGAACCCAGGTCTCCCACATTGCAGGTGGATTCTTTACAGCTAAGCCACAAGGGAAGCCCAAGAATACTGGAGTGGGTAGCCTATCCCTTCTCCAGTGGATCTTCCTGACCTAGGAATTGAACCAGGATCTCCTGCATTGCAGGTGGATTCTTTACCAACTGAGCTTTCAAGGAAGCCTGATATTAATCATATCTAAGATCAACACTGCAGAAGATATAGAAAAGATCAGATCTGTTATCAGAAAGATAAAATGACAGATTAAATTCTGACTAAATGCAGATCCCAGAGAGATTACAATTGTTCCTGAGATATTTACAGGATGGAGGGGCAGGTGGCTAACTCCAAACAATAGCTAAATAGCTAAACCAAGCAAAGACTATAGAGACACAATATAATTATTATGAAGTTATGAATGGGAGCATGGGTGAACTATGTCTTATTTACATATAGAATACACATTTTTTATCAGGTTTACATGTAGATGATACTCATGAAAACTCATATAAGAGCAGCACCTCTGAGGAAGGAGCTATGCTTGAGGGCACTTGATTGGAACTTGAGGAAGGTCTTTGGAGGCACTTGAGATTCTATTAAATAAACTACTCAAAACACTAACAATTTATTTAATACATTAGAAAAATACCCAATTAAAAATATAGCTGGGAAGCAATCATACTCTAGTTATTACAAGCCAGGGTAAACCCCTACTTATAGTCTCTTTAAAAACTGAACTCAAGATATCTCAGAATCCAGTAAGCATACGGAGAAAGTTTTTAGCTGAGAAAATAAAAGAACACTACTTTTCTTGCATTTGAATCATGGAGACATCTGCCATAAGGAGGAGTAAACTTCATGAGACATAATAACAGACCACATCTGCCATGTTGTACAGACACAGGTCACACAATCAATTAAACTTTAAAACACACACAAAAAGGAAACTCTGTCAGAAAACAAACAAACAAGAAAAACTAAAAAACCTTAAAATGGTCAGTCTAATAACTACGAAGAAAACAAGAGCTTAAATGGGCATGTAGACAAAAGATGGCCCATCTGTACAGAGGAAGAAGGGCTAACCAGCTAAACAATGCAATTGATACAGAAAGGTAACATACAGGAAAATCACTAAGAAGTTATTCATAGTTGTTCTCACAAATAATATCCATTGGTCTAAGAGTTTGGTTCCCAAAATGGAAAACAAATAACAGAATAATGGACCACCAATGTGGATAAAATAACTGGAGAGGAAATACATCAAATATTAGAACATAGTCACATATCAATCAGATATATTTCAAAACCTTGGAAAGATAAAACTTGAAAATAAAAATGAAGATAAAATAATATAACTAGATTTATAACATCCCAAACTAATCAGCTAATAGAACCAGCAACTAGATAGGTCTATTAAAAAATTCGACATTTAGAATAAACATGTCAGTTTCAGAGTCAGATGAATACAATTGCTATGCTCTTCTAAGACCAAAAGGTTGAAACAATGGCCAGAAGTCATCTAAATGTTGCTCTGATGAATGTCCTTGTATAGAATCAGATCCAAAATAAACTATCATAGACAAAGTCTAGAAATTATGGTACTAATTTAACAGAGCAGGAGGCCTTCTTGGAACAGACCTCGCCCTGCCTTCATGTCCTCTGCCTGCCTCTTGTTTGTTGAAAGTCTTTAGTCACTTAGACCTTCCTCAAGTTCCAAGGGGAAAAAATTAATCAGAGAAGTGAGACAATGTAGAAACAAAGGAAAACAGTCAGGCAAAACAAAAAATAATAGCTTACCCATTAAACAAACTCAAGGACCTTTAGTTCCTCCTCAAGAGGAACATATAGATAACAATATGATGCTTTCAAATTGTGTTGCTGGATAAGATTCTTGAGAGTCTGCAAGGAGATTGAACCAGTCAATCCTGAAGGAAGTAAACCCTGAATATTCATCAGAAGGACTGATGCTGAAGCTCCAGTACTTTGGCTGCCTGATGAAAAAAGCTGATGCATTGGAAAAGACCCCGATGTTGAGAAAGACTGAAGGTAAAAGGAGAAGGGGATGGCAGAGAATGAAATGGTCCATCACTAACTCAATGGACACAAATCTGAACAAACTCTGGGAGGTAACAAAGGACAGGGGAGCCTAGAGTGCTGCAGTTCATGGGGTCACCAAGAGTGGACATGACCTAGCAACTGAAGAGCAACAACAGTCCTTGAGCTATTTACAGATACTGAAACCACCACTAGCTCGAAGAAGTATGCCGACCACAAGCAGTTAGACCCCAAACCAGCAAAAACCAGAAGGCTGATAAGTTTGTTTCCCACAATGACCTCATCACCAACAAATCAAAAGAATATCCATATGCTTATCATGCAATCCACAACCCCTTCCCTCACCCTATCTTTAAAAGTATTTCCCTGAAAGCCATTGTGCAGCTGGGAAATTCTGAGTATTAGCCACCCATACTGAACAGCAATTCCTCTCTTGGTGCTTACAGTCATAGCTGCACTTTCTTTCACCACAACCAAGTGTCAGTAGATTGGCTTCACTGTGTACAGGCTAATAGACCCAAGTTTGGTTTGGTAACAATGTGGACCAAATGATATACGTGTTTTATATGTATTAGTGGTATCTACTGAAGCCATCATTATGCCTGTTTGGCTCATTTTCAATTGAGATATATTTGCTTTAAAGAGAAAAAGTACTGGTGAAGATATGTGTGTATTAGTCTCTCAGTCATGTCCAATTCTTTGGGATCCCATAGACTGTAGCCCATCAGGCTCCTCTGTCTATAGGATTCTCCAGGCAAGTATACTGGAGCGGGTTGCCATTTCCTTCTCCAGGGGATTTTCCCAACCCAGGGATTGAACCCGGGTCTCCTGCATTGCAGGCAGATTCTTTATCATCTAGCCATCAGGGAAACCCGGTGAAGGTATGACCTAATATTCTTCATAGCCCTGTTGCAGATCACAATGCTTTGAATTTCCAGATTTATATAATGAAAACTGGTATGGATCACCTTTCTAAAATGCAGTAAAACTCACATAAAATTTCCTACAGAAACAGGGAGTTGATTTAGGTTTTGCAAAATTTGAATTAAATATAAAGTGAAATTCTTGAAAAGTAGAATTAATAAGACAAAAAAAAAAAAGAAACTGAGCTCCTCTAATATAGTTTTCAGAATTTTATCTAACATCTCTAAAGCATTTAATAAATATGGAAGTTGTCTTCCAAGTCACTTGATTGCTACTGATTGCCTTATATTTACAGAAAAGCAAGATTTCTAAGTGGAGGAAAATTAACTTTTAATTATTATTCATATCCAGTGGGGGATTCTAAAATTCTTTCAAGTTTCCTGCCAGTAGGAATTACTTTTTATGCTAGAAACATCTTCTTAATGGAAGTTATAGGCTACAGAGAAAGAAAAGGCATGAACTTAGATCAAAGTAAGTCTGTTAAAAAAAAAAAAAATGTTTCATCAGAAGCCTGAACATTACTTTGAAAGATGAAAGAAATTGAGACCAAACAGATCACAGTTCAGAAAAGAAAGACAAATAAGAAAATCAAGAAAGAGATGTAGGCTCTACAGAAGTCCATTGAAAGAGACAGCGTTTGTGTGTGAATGCATGTAAGTATTCATGCATATACAAAGTTACAAAGTTTGCCATGTTTCAGTAGCCAGATATGAGAGACAATGCTGAAAATTCTTTGCTTTGAATGTTGGGTGCATGCACATCAGATACACTTGCATAATTTACTCTGATTGCTTCAAGTGTAAAATTGTCTTTTAAAGATAATGTCTGAATCAAAATAATAGGCAGTCATAACAGGCAAATACATGGAAGCTATGAAGGCAACAAGTGCAGTTATATGAGAATGTCAACAGAACAGTGAATTGGGGAAAATCTCCAATGGAGGTGACAATGAAGAGAGATTCATGACATCAGAGAACCCTCTTTATTAAGGAGGATATGATTGGTACAATGGAAATTGTGGTATACTTGAAATAAGGACAGAAATAACATGCATAGGAAGGATATCCTAGTCATATCTTCATTCACATCTGATGATCAATTCCTTGACTTTTTCCACCAGCAGTTGTCATTCTCAAGCTGCTAGAGGTTCATTCATATAACAGTCAACAATCTTGAATGCGTTTGCATTTGATACAGTGAGAACAAACACTGTAGATAAAAATTCTAATTTGCCTCTTCAAGTAACTAAAATTCTCATGCAGGAAGAAGGAAGAAGAAACAAAGTCAGAGAGCAAATGACTGAACTCCCAATATTTTTTTAATACTTTGCTATTACAATTTTTTTTTCTATTGGACGTGTGTTATACTCAATTCAGTTCAGTTGCTTGGTAGTGTCCAACTCTTTGTGACCCCATGGACTGCAACACAAGAGACCTCTCTGTCCATCACCAACATCTGGAGCTTACTCAAATGCACGTCCATTAAGTCAGTGATGCCATTCAGCAATCATCCTCTGTCATTTCCTTCTCCTCCTGCCTTCAATCTTTCCCCGAATCAGGGTCTTTTCCATTAAGTCTGTTCTTCGCATCAGGTGGCTTAAGTATTGGAGTCTCAGCTTCAGCATCAGTCCTTCCAATGAATATTCAGGACTGATTTCCTTTAGAATGGACCTCCTTGCAGACAAAGGGACTCTCAAGTGTCTTCTTCAACACCGCAGTTCAAAAGCATCAATTGTTGTGTGCTCAACTTTCTTTACAGTCCAACTCTCACATCCATACATGACTACTGGAAAAACCATAGCTGTGACTAGATGGACTTTGTTGGAAAAGTATTGTCTCTACTTTTTAATATGCTGTCTATGTTGGCCGTAACTTTTCATCCAAGAAGCAAGTGTCTTTTAATTTCATGGCTGTAATCACCATCTGCAGTGATTTTGGAGCCAAAAAAAAAAAAGTCTGTCCCTGTTTCCACTGTTTCCCCATCTATTTGCCATGAAGTGATGGAACTGGATGCCATGATCTTAGTTTCCTGAATGTTGAGCTTTAAGCCAACGTTTCCACTCTCCTCTTTCACTTTCATCAAGAAGCTCTTTACTTCCTCTTTGCTTTATGCCGTAAGTGTGGTGTCATCTGCATATCTGAGGTTACTGATATTTCTCCTGGCAATCATGATTCCAGCTTTTGCTTCATACACCCAGTGTTTCTCATAATGTACTCTGCATATAAATTAAATAATCAGGGTGACAATATACAGCCTTGATGTACTCCTTTCCCTATTTGGAAACAGTCTATTGTTCCATGTCCAATTCTAAGAGTTGCTTCCTGACCTGCATACAGATTTCTCAGGAGGCTGGCCAGGTGGTCTGGTATTGCCATCTCTGTAAGAGTTTTCCACAGTTTGTTGTGGTCCACACAGTCAAAAGCTTTGCCATAGTCCGTAAAGTAGTAGATGTTTTTCTGGAACTTTCTTGCTTTTTCGATGATCCAGTGAACGTTGGCAATTTGATCTCTGGTTCCTCTGCCTTTTCTAAATCCAGCTTAAACATCTGGAAGTTCACGATTCACATACTGTTGAAGCCTGGCTTGGAGAATTTTGAGCATACTTTCCTAAAGTGTGAGATGAATGCAATTGTGTGGTAGTTTGGTCATTCTTTGGCATTGCCTTTCTTTGAGATTGGAATGAAAACTGACTTTTTCCAGTCCTGTGGCCACTGCCAAGTTTTCCAAATTTACTGACATATTGAGTGCAACAATTTTACAGCATCATCTTTTAGGATTTGAAATAAGTCAACTGGAATTCCCTCACCTCCACTAGCTTTGCTTGTAGTGATGCTTCCTAAGGCCCACTTGACTTCACATTCTAAGACGTCTGGCTCTAGGTCTATGATCACACCATTATGATTATCTGGGTCATGAAAATCTTTTTTGTATAGTTCTTCTGTGTATTCTTGCTATCTCATCTTAATATCTTCCGCTTCTGTTAGGTCTATACCATTTCTATCTTTTACTGTGCCCGTCTTTGCATAAAATTTTCCCTTGGCATTTCTAATTTTCTTAAGAGATCTCTAGACTTCCCCATTCTATTGTTTTCCTCTATTTTTTGCACTGATCACTGAGGAAGGCTTTCTTATCACTCTTTGCTATGATTAGGAACACTGTATTCAAATGGGTATATCTTTTCTTTTCTCCTTTGCCTTTCGCTTCTCTTCTATTCACAGCTATTTGTAAGGTATCCTCAGACAACCATTTTGGCTTTTTGCATTTCTTTTCCTTGGGGATGGTTTTGATCCCTGCCTCCTGTACAAGTCACAAACCTCCATCTATAATTCTTCAGGCACTCTGTCTATCAGATCTAATCCCTTGAATCTATTTCTCACTTCCACTGTATAATCGTAAGGGATTTGATTTAGGGCATACCTGAATGGTCTAGTGGTTTTTCCCTACCTTCTCTTCAATTTAAGACTGAATTTGGCAATAAGGAATTCATGATCTGTGCCATAGTTAGATCCCAGTCTTGTTTTAGGCGACTGTATAGAACTTCTCCATCTTTGGCTGCAAAGAATATAATCAATCTGATTTCAGTGTTGATCATCTAATGATATCCATGTGTAGAGTCTTCTCTTGTGTTGTTGGAAGAGGGTGTTTGCTATGACCAGTGCATTCTCTTAGCAAATCTCTATTAGCCTTTGCCCTGCTGCAATCTGTACTCCAAGGCCAAAATTTCCTGTTACCCCAGGTATTTCTTGACTTCCTACTTTTGTACTATACTGGGGAAATTCATTTCTCCAGTGTTATGATAATGGATATAATCCAATATCTGTCTTTACATGTGTGTGGCTTGAGCATCAGTCTTGTTTGCTGCATTGTCTCCTAAGGATAGCTGTGATGCCAAGAACTTATGTGTAGTTCCAATCAGACTCAGAGACTCTGCAAATCTCACGTTTTTTATTTCCCCTGGGCAGTATTTCTCAGACTGCACTCATGGGATCATGCCAATTTTTTCTGTGGAATATTTGAAATAGGCTTTCTTAAAATCGACAGTATATGAGAAAGATGAAAAGAATGTCCAAAATGTCTCTATTTTTATGATGTATTATAAGATACAAAGTGCAAAATCATTTTGACATAAAGATATTCCTCAGTATTATATAACTTCTCTTAAACATGGTAGAATTTTTTCTCATTTTCAATTACTGCATGCAAAAAATTAATCACCACAGAAAATAAACAGCATAACAAATTTTAAAGCCAAATAAATATTTTACCATTATTCATCTTTGAAGTTCTTCTCCTCAATTTCTAAATCCTGAGTCAGATTTAAAATATGTAAAGGAAGCATTTTCATTGCCCCTCTGGCCAAGAAATCAGTTTCTTGTCCCTTGCTCTAATAATTTCTCTTTTTTCTAATCTCAAAAGTGTATTTAAATTTATTTCAAATATATAAAATTATTTCCATCTTCCTTCCACTAGAAATGTATTTTTTTATTGTGTAAACTTCCATTGTAATATTCAGCATGAGTCCAATTTTACGGCTATCTGAGATCCACTGATATTGTATTTACTTCTTTCACTTACCACATCTATTTCATTTTATTACACTCTGCACAGGTACATAGAGACCTAAAGCCAAAGCAAAAGTTTTTGGTCCAAATTCCTTTAATTTCTATTGATTGCTACTTCCAAGCTAAATGAAGAAATCAAAAAAGAGTTGATATGCCATATACAACAAACCTGTAGCAAATATTATTCTTAATGGTGAAACACTGGAAACATTTCCTCTAAAACCAGGAACAAAACAAGGGTGCTCACTCTCACCACTACTATTAAACATAATTTTGGAAGTCTTAGCCACAGCAATCAGAGAAGACAAAAAATAAAAGGAATCCAGACTGGAAAAGAAGTAAAACTCTCAGTTTTCAGATGACATGATTCTTTTCATAGAAAACCTTAAAGAAGCCAGCAGAAAATCGCTAGTACTAATCAATGAATATAATAAAGTCACAGGATACAAAATTAATACACAGAAATCCCTTGCACTCCTATACACTAACAATGAAAAATCAGGAAGAGAAATTAAGGAAACAATCCCATTCACCATTGCAAGAAAAGGAATAAAATATTTAGCAATAAATTTACCCAGAACAAAAAGTATATATGCAGAAAACTATAAGATATTGATGAAAGAAATTAAAGATGACACAAATAGATAGAGATATATACCATGTTCTTGGATTGGAAGAATCAATATTGTGAAAATGCCTTCACTACCCAAAGCAATCTATAGATTCAATGCAATCCTTATCAAACTACCAGTGGTATTTTTCACAGAACTAGAACAAATAATTTCACAGTTTGTATGGAAACACAAAAGATCATGAATAGCCAAAGCAATCTTAGGAAAGAAGAATGGAGCTAAAGGAATCAACCTTCTTACTTCAGACTATACTATAAAGCTACTGTCATCAAGATATTATGGTACTGCCACAAAAACAGAAGTATAGACCAATGGAACAATAAAAAAAAGCCTGGAGATAAATCCATGCACCTGTGGGCACCTTACCTTTGACAAAAGAGGCAAAAACATACAACGGAGAAAAGACAGTCTCTTCAATAAATGATGCTGTGAAAATTGGACCGCTATGTGTAAAAGAATGAAATTAGAACACCATACACAGAAATAAATTCAAAATGGATTAAAGACCTACAGGTAAGACCAGAAATTATATTTAAAAAAACAATAAAATTAAAGCTACCAAACTAAAGAAAAAAATAATAAAGCACTTACATGCAGGTCAAAAAAAAAAAAAAAAAAAGCTCTTATAGGAAAATAGGGAGAACACTCTTTGACATAAATCATAACAAGATCCTCTATGACCTACCTCCTTAGAGTAATAGAAATAAAAACAAAAATAAACAAATGGGACATAATTAAACTTAAAAGCTTTGGCACAACAAAAGAAACTATAAGAAAGGTGAAAAGACAACCTTCAGATTAGCAAATGAAACAACTGACAAAGATTTATCTCCAAATTATACAAGCAGTTAATGCAGCTCAATAAGAGAAAAACAAACAACCCAATCAAAAAGTGGGCAGAAGACCTAAACAGATGGCTAATAAGGCCATGAAAAGATGCTCAACAATGCTCATTATTAGAGAAATGCAAATCAAAACTACAATGAGCTGTCACCTCACACAGGTCAGAAAGGCCACCATCAAAAAATCTACACACAATAAATGCCGGAAAAGGTGTGGCAAAAAGGGAACCCTCTTGCACTGTTGGTGGGAATGCAAATTGATATAGTCACTATGGAGAAGTGTATGGAAACTTCTTTAAAAACTAGGAATAAAACTACTGTATGTGTGTGTGTTTGTGTGTGTGTGTTTGTGTGTGTGCACGTGCATGCGCACATTAGTTGCTGAGTCATGTCCAACTCTTTGCAACCCAATGGACTTTAGCCCACCAAGCTCCTATGTCCATGAAATTTTTTTCCAGGCAAGAATACTGGAGTGGGTATTTATTCCCTTCTTCGGGCAATCTCCCCAACCTAGGGATCTAATCCCGGTCTCCTACATTGGGAAGAGCCAGTGGGAACCCCGAACTGGTGCTCTGTGACAATCTAGAAGGGTGGGATGGGGAGGGAGGTGGCAGGGAAGTTTAAGAGGGAGGGGACATATGTATGCCTGTGGCTGATTCATGTTGATGTATGGCAGAAACCATCACAATAGTATAATTATCTTCCAGTTAAAAATAAAATAAAAATTTAAAAAAGAGCTGATGATTTTAAGCAATATATTTCTTTTTATTAACCTTCCCCAAATGTCCCCTGTAAATTTCCTCAAATAAGAGCATCAGTCTCATGACAATGTGTGTGTGTGTGTGTGTGTGTGTGTGTGTGTGTGTTTGAACTTGTGTGTTAGTCACCCAGTCGTGTCTGACTGTTTGTGACCCCTTGGACTGTAGTCCTCCAGGCTCCTCTGTCCATGAAGTTCTCCAGGCCAGAATACTGGATTCTCCCTTCTCCAGAGAATCTTTCCAACCCAGGGATCAACCCTGGGTCTCCTGTATTGCAGGCAGATTCTTTTTACTGTCCGAGCTACTAGGGAACATGTTCTTCCCATTTTCCGTAATCAACTGTATTATCTCCAACAATACATCATTCTAGTATGGTAAAGTGCAAATTTGAAAATAAGATCCTATTTTGTTCAGTCTTACTGGGTGGGGAATCACTTTCTAAATCCCTTTTCAATAATTCAAAACCAAGATTTCTAATTCCAAAAGAAGAATATGGCAACTCTTCAATGTATGAGATTTTTAAAACTCTAGAAATACACTTCATATTTTTATTATTGTATTTATTCTCATGCTGTTGCTGTTTGGTTGCTAAGTCATCTCCAATTCTTTGTGACTCCATGGACTGTAGCACACCAGGCACCTTTGTCTTCCACTATCACCTGGAGTTTGCCCAAATTTATGTCTATTGAGTCAGTGATGCTATCTAACCATCTCATCCTCTGCTGCCCCCTTCTCTTTTAGCCTTCAATTTTTCCCAGCACCAGGGTCTTTTATTAATGAGTCAGTTCTTTGCATCAGGTGGCCAAAGTATTGGAACTTCAGCTTCAGCAACAGTTGTTCCAATGAATATTCAGAGTTGATTTCCTTTAGGATTTATTGGTTTGATCCCCTTGCTGCCAAGGGATTCTCAAGAGTTTTCTCCAGCACTACAGTTTGAAAGCATAAATTCTTCGGTGCTCAGCTTTCTTTATCCTCCAACTCTCACATCCATTCATGACTACTGGAAAAACCATAGCTTTGACTATATAGACCTTTGTCAGCAAATGATGTCTCTGCTTTTTAATACACTGTCTAGGTTTGTCATAACTTTTCTTCCAAGGAGAAAGCATCTTTTAATTTCATGGTTGTAGTCACTGTCAGCAGTGGCGCCCAAGGAAAAAAAATGTCATTGCTTCCACTTTTTCCCCATCTATTTGCCATGAAGTCATGGAACTGGATGCCATGATCTTATTTTTTTTTTTTAACATTGAGTTTCAAGACAGCTTTTTCACTCACTTCCTTCCCCCCTCATCAAGAGGCTATTTAGTTCCACTTTACTTTTATTTTATCTTATTTCTATTTATCTCCATAGATCTCCATAAATGTGTAGTACTATTTGTGAGAATTTGGAGTCCTTTAGTGATCATTTTTTATACAGTTCATGGGGTTTTCATGGCAAGAATACTGTAATGGTTTGCCATTCCCTCCTCCAGTGGACATCACGGATTCAGTGGACATGAATTTGGGCAAGCTCTAAGAGATGCTGAGAGATAGGGAGGCCTGATGTGCTGCAGTCCATGGGGTCAAGAAGAGTCAGACTCAACTAAGCGACTGAACAACAACAATAGAATGATCATTTCTAGGGGAACATAGTAAAGCTTCTAGTTGTAGTTGTCAAAATGATTGCAGAATGAGAGGTAGAGAAATATATCAAGGCTGTGAAAGAAAAATTACAATCGCACCCTTGATGAGGCATTCAAAAACCAAGGTGTGGGCCTCCAATTATGTTATAGACACTTTCAACATTTTTATAATCTAAATGCATGTTTGTTTGTTTGTTTTTGTCTTTTCATACTATTCGTGAGGTTCTCAGGGCAAGGATACTGGAGTGGTTTGCCATTCTTTCCTCCAGTGGACCACATTTTGTCAGAACTCTCCACTATAACCTGTCCATTTTGGGTGGCTATGACTCATAGCTTCATTGAGTTATGCAAGCCCCTTAGCCATGACAAGGCTATAATCCATGAAGGCACATGAGAATGAGGATGAGAGAGGGGCAAAAGAGAATGAGAAGGTTGGATAGAATCATTGACTCAATGAACATGGGTTTGAGCAAACTCTGGGAGATAGCGAAGGGCAGGGAAGCTTGGTGTGCTTCAGTCCATGGGGTCACAAAGTGTTGGACATGACAAATGTATTTTTTAGCAATACATAGTATATTATGATAAGTTTACTTGGAGGATATCATCTGAACAGAAGCTCAGGAAATAGAATTAATATATTTGAAATTTTTTAAATGAGTACAAGACAAATAAAATTTATAAATTATGGTGTTCAAATAGAAAGATAAATGTGAGTTCATACTCTTTTCAAACTACATCATTTCTGATTTTACCTCTAAAATGACTGAGAAAGGATGTCAGCCACTATCTGTGCTCAGGTAAAGTTAACTGATGTTTGTTTCAACTAAAGGAAAACTATAACTCTTTGGAAAGGGCTCTAGGCAGAAAAACTCAAGTTGAGACAAGACATAATTGTATTGCCAGAGTTAAGACTGATTTGAAAGATATTCTGCATAATGTTGGAATCAACAAAGGAGCTACTTAAAGAGACTTGTTCACCAAATTCAAACCATTTAAACAATAAAAAAATAACAATAATAATAATGCCATGAAAATCCAGCTGCTCCTTGTGAGGTTTTAAAAGATCAACTACTGTCAGATATGGTAAAGAGCAGGTATAAAAGGATTTCTAATTTAGAGAAATTCTGCATGTTAATCAGTTTATGGTCATAAACTGCTGTCAACAACTCCATGATTTGCTACCATGACCCAGACAGGAAAGAGGAAGAAGGATAATAGCGAAGGGCAACATCTTTCCTTCAAAGTGGTTTTATGTTCTGTGACTTCATTAAGAAGAAAGTCTCTCTCCACCTTTGAGCTGCCCTTTGTTAAAGCATGGAGGGTTTTGCCCTTCACTTTATGCAGCTGTAACTACAGAGGTTTTTTTCCCTGTTTTCCCTGCAGCATCTATAAAATTCTCAGGCAGGGTCTCTGGAATGAGAAGATAAATCTTTCTAGAAATAAATTCAATGTTGTAAATGGTGTCCTTCTCATTTAACCACCTAGGTTTTAAGTAGAGTTTGCAGCTTTTCTGACATGATGGTTTTCTTTTCTTTTTTGTTTTGTATTATTAATTATTTATTAAGTCATTTTAAAGTAACTGTAATAAGCCTATTATATATTAACATAATATTACATATTAGCATATAAGTACATTTTGATGAAAACCAGCCATATTAAAACATTTAAGCTATGTATTAATTCATTTAAAATAATTATAATAAAATGGGTATGTGTTAATATAAGAAAATATTTTATTAAAATGACTATTTTCCCAGATTAAAAAAAAAGTCAGTGAGAAGAGGGGAATTGTTTTACATTTTTCAAATCACCTAATGTTTGGCTTAAAAAAAAAAACAGCTGGGTTCTCACATATGCTTCTGCATGAATTCTGCTGGGATAGACTCTTGCTTGCAGTCTGTGAGGAGGAAGAAGCCTCACACAGATAGTAGCTGGGAAAGGAAGGAGTTTTCTAGTGGTCATTCAAAAATATATATATATTCTTCTTTGATACTACAACAAATATAAGTGATAGTTTCTTTTTTTAACATGATGAGAATTTTATTTTATTTTTTAAAATTTTATTTTAATTGGAGGCTAATTATTTTACAATATTGTGGTGGGTTTTGCCACACATTTACATGAATCAGCCATGGGTGTACATGTGTTCCCCATCCTGACCCTCCTTCCCACCTCCCTCCCATCCCATCCCTCAGGGTCATCCAGGTGCACCGGCCCAGTGCACCCTGTCTCATGCATTGAGCCTAGACTGGCGATCTATTTCACATATGATAATATATATGTTTCAATGCTATTCTTTCAGATCATCCCATTGTCGGCTTCTCCCACAGAGTCCAAAAGTCTTTTCTTTATATCTGTGTCTCTTCTGCTGTCTTGCATATAGGGTCATCGTTACCATCTTTCTAAATTCCATGTATATGCATTTATATACTGTATTGGTGTTTTTCTTTCTGACTTACTTCATTCTGTATAATAGGCTCCAGTTTCATCCACCTCATTAGAACTGATTCAAATTCATTCTCTTTAATAGCTGAGTAATATTCCATTGTGCATATGTACCACAACTTTCTTATCCATTCGTCTGCCCATGGACATCTAGGTTGCTTCCATGTCCTGGCTATTGCAAACAGTGCTGCGATGCACATTGGGGTACATGTGACTCTTTCAATTCTGGTTTCCTCATTGTATGGCAGTTCTATTTCCAGATTTTTAAGGAATCTCCACACTGTTCCTCATAGTGGCTGTACTAGTTTGCATTTCCATCAACAGTGTAAGAGGGTTCCTTTTTCTCCACACCCTCTCCAGCATTTACTGTTTATAGACTTTTTGATAGCAGCCATTCTGACCAGCGTGAGATGGTACCTCATTGTGATTTTGATTTGCATTTTCTGATAATGAGTGATGTTGAGTATCTTTTCATTTGTTTGTTAGCCATCTGTATGTCTTCTTTGGAGAAATGTCTGTTTAGTCCTTTGGCTCATTTTTTGATTGGGTCATTTATTTTTCTGGAATTTCTGCAGGTGTTGCTTGTATATTTTTGAGATTAATTGTTTGTCAGTTGCTTCATTTGCTATTATTTTCTCCCATTTTGAAGGCTGTCTTTTCACCTTGCTTATAGTTTCCTTTGTTGTGAAGAACCTTTTAGGTTTAATCAGGTCCCATTTGTTTATCTTTGTTTTTATTTTCATTACTCTGGGACGTGGGTTATAGAGGATCCTACTATGATTTATGTCAGAGAGTGTTTTGCCTATGTTTTCCTCTAAGAGTTTTATAGTTTCTAGTCTTGTATTTAGATCTTTAATCCATTTTGAGTTTATTTTTGTGTATGGTGTTAGAAAGTGTTCTTGTTTCATTCTTTTGCAAGTGGTTGACCACTTTTCCCAGCACCACTTGTTAAAGAGATTGTGTTTTCTCCATTGTATATTCTTGCCTCCTTTGTCAAAGATAAGGTGTGCATAGGTGCATGGATTTGTCTCTGGGCTTCCTATTTTGTTCCATTGATCTATGTTTCTGTCTTTGTGCCAGTACCATACTGTCTTGATGACTGTTGCTTTATAGTATAGCCTGAAGTCAGGTAGGTTAATTCCTCCAGTTCCACTCTTTTTCAAGATTGCTTTAGCTATTTGAGATTTTTTTGTATTTCCATACAAATTGTGAAATTATTTGTTTTAATTCTCTGAAAAATACTGTTGGTAGCTTGATAGGGATTACGTTGAATCTATAGATTACTTTGGGTAGTATACTCATTTTCACTATATTGATTCTTCCAATCAATGAACATGGTATATTTCTCTATCTATTTGTGTCATCTTTTATCTCTTTCATCATTGTTTTATAGTTTTCTATATATAGGTCTTTTGTTTCTTTAGGTAGATTTATTCCTAAGTATTTTATTCTTTTCATTGCAATGATCAATGAAATTGTTTCCTTAATTTCTCTGTCTGTTTTCTCATTGTTAGTGTGTAGGAATGCAAGGGATTTCTGTGTGTTAATTTTATATCCTGCAGCTTTACTATATTCATTGATTAGCTCTAGTAATTTTCTGGTGGGGTCTTTGCTTCTGTTATGCTGTTAAGTCACTTCAGTCGTGTCTGACTCTGTGCAACCCCATAGACAGCTGCCCACCAGGCTTCCCTGTCCCTGGGATTCTCCAGGCAAGAATATTGGAGTAGGTTGCCATTTCCTTCTCCAATGCATGAAAGTGAAAAGTGAAGTCACTCAGTCACGTCCGACTCTTAGCAACCCCATGGACTGCACCCTACCAGGCTCCTCCACCATGGGATTTACCAGGCAAGAGTACTGGAGTGGGTTGCCATTACCTTCTTTAGGGTTTTCTATATAGAGGATCATGTCATCTGCAAACAGTCAAGAGTTTTACTTCTTCTTTTCCAATCTAAATTCCTTTTATTTCTTTTTCTTTTCTGATTGCTGTGGCTAAAACTTCCAAAACTATGTTGAATAGTAGTGGTGAGAGTGGGCATCCTTGTCTTGTTCCTGACTTTAGGGGAAATCCTTTCAATGTTTCACCATTGAGGATAATAATGTTTGCTGTGGATTTATCATATATGGCTTTTCTTATATTGAGGTATGTCCCTTCTATGCCTGCTTTCTGGAGGGTTTTTATCATAAATAGATGTTGAATTTTGTCAAAGGCTTTCTCTGCATCTATTGAGATAATCATATGGTTTGTACCTTTCAATTTGTTAATGTGGTGTATCACATTGATTGATTTGTTAGTATTGAAAAATCCTTGCATCCCTGGGATAAAGCCCACTTGGTCATGATGTATGATCGGTTTAATATGTTATTGGATTCTGTTTGCTAGAATTTTGTTAAGGATTTTTGTATCTATGTTCATCAGTGATATTGGCCGGTAGTTTATCTTTTTTTGTGGCATCTTTGTCTGGTTTTGGTATTTGGGTGATGGTGGCGTCATAGAATGAGTTTGGAAGTTTACATTCCTCTGCAGTTTTCTGGAAGAGTTTGAGTAGGATAGGTGTTAGCTCTTCTCTAAAATTTTGGTAGAATTCAGCTGTGAAGCCATCTGGTCCTGGGATTTTCTTTGTTGGAAGATTTCTGATTACAGTTTTGATTTCTGTGCTTGTGCTGGATCTGTTAAGATTTTCTATTTCTTCCTGGTTCAGTTTTGGAAAGTTATACTTTTCTAAGAATTTGTCCATTTCTTCCAAGTTGTCCATTTTATTGGGATTTAGTTGCTGATAGTAGTCTCTTATGATCCTTTGTATGTCTATGTTTTCTAATGTGATTTCTCCATTTACATTTCTAATTTTGTTGATTTGATTCTTCTGCCTTTTTTTCTTGATGAGTCTGGCTAATGGTTTGTCTATTTTATTTATCTTCTCAAAGAACAATCTTTTAGCTTTGTTGATTTTTGCTATGGTCTTCTTTGTTTCTTTTGCATTTATTTCTGCCCTAATTTTTATGATTTCTTTCCTTCTACTAACCCTGGGGTGCTTCATTTCTTCTTTTTCTAGTTGCTTTAGGTGTAGAGTTAGGTTATTTATTTGATTTCGCTCCTGTTTCTTGAGGTAGGCTTGTATTGCTATGAACCTTCCCCTTAGCACTGCTTTTACTGAATCCCATAGGTTTTGGGTTGTTATGTTTTCATTTTCATTCATCTCTATGCATATTTTGATTTCTTTTTTTATTTCTTCTGTGATTTGTTGGTTACTCAGAAATGTGTTTAGCCTCCATATGTTTGTATTTTTAATAGTTTTTTTTTTCCTGTAGTTGACTTCTAATCTTACCACATTGCAATCAGAAAAGATGCTTGAGATGATTTCAATTTTTTTGAATTTACCAAGGCTAGACTTATGGCCCAGGATGTGATCTATCCTGGAGAAGGTTCCGTGTGCATTTGAGAAAAAGGTGAAATTCATTGTTTTAGGGTGAAATGTCCTATAGATATCAATTAGGTCTGACTGGTCCATTGTATCATTTAAAGTTTATGTTTCCTCGATAATTTTCTGTTTAGTTGATCTATTCACAGGTGTGAGTAGGGTATTAAAATCTCCCACTATTATTATGTTACTGTTAATTTCTCCTTTCACACTTGTTAGCATTCACCTTGCATATTGTAGTGCGTATATATGTTGGGTGCATATATATTTATAATTGTTATATCTTCTTCTTAGATTAATTGTTTGATCATTGGGTGGTGTCCTTCTTTGTCTCTTTTCATGGCCTTCATTTCAAAGTCGATTTTATCTGCTATGAGTATTGCTACTCCTCCTTTCTTTTGGTCTCCATTTGCGTGAAATATCTTTCTTCAACCCTTCACTTTCAGTCTTATGTGTCCCTAAGGTTTGAGGTGGCTCTCTTGTAGACAGCATATATAGGGGCCTTGTTGTTATATCCATTCAGCCAGTCTTTGTCTTTTGGTTGGGACATTCAACCCATTTACATTTAAGGTAATTATTGATAAGTATGATCCCGTTTCCATTTACTTTGTTGTTTTTGATTTGAGTTTATAAACCTTTTCTGTGTTTCCTGTCTAGAGAAGACCCTTTAGCATTTGTTGAAGAGCTGGTTTGGCAGTGCTGAATTCTCTGAGCTTTTGCTTGTCTGTAAAGCTTTTGATTTCTCCTTCATATTTGAATGAGATCCTTGCTGGGTATGGTAATCTGGGTTGTAGGTTTTTCTGTTTCATCACTTTAAGTATGTCCTGCCATTCCTTTCTGGCCTAAAGAGTTTCTATTGAAAGATCAGCTGTTATCCTTATGGGGATCCCCTTGTGGGTTATTTGTTTGTTTGTTTTTTTCCCTTGCTGCTTTTAATATTTATTCTTTGTGTTTGATCTTTGTTAATTTGATTGATATGCATCTTGGGGTGTTTTGCCTTTGGTTTATCCTGTTTGGGACTCTCTGGGATTCTTGGACTTGGGTGGCTATTTCCTTCCTCATTTTAGGGAAGTTTTCAACTATTATCTCCTCAAGTATTTTCTCATGGCCTTTCTTTTTGTCCTCTTCTTCTGGAACTCCTATGATTCAAATGTTGGGCATTTAATATTGTCCCAGAGGTCTCTGAGGTTGTCCTCATTTCTTTTAATTCTTTATTATTTTTTCCTTTCTGCTTCATTTATTTCCACCATTCTATCTTCCACCTCACCTATCCTATCTTCTGCCTCAGTTATTCTACTGTTGGTTCCCTCCAGAGCACTTTTGATCTCAGTTATTGCATTATTCATTATTGACTGACTCTTTTTTTATTTTTTCTAGGTCCTTGTTAAACTTTTCTTGCATCTTTTCAATCCTTGTCTCCAGACTATCTAACTCCATTTTGTTTTCAAAATTTTGAATCATTGTTATTATCATTATTCTGAATTCTTTTTCAGTTAGACCCCCTATCTCCTCCTCTTTTGTTTGATTTGGTGGGCTTTTATCATGTTCCTTTGTGTGCTGAATATTTCTCTGCCGTTTCATCTTGTTTAGGTTGCTGTGTTTGGTGTGGCATTTCTGTATGCTGAAAGTTTGTGGTTCCTCTTTATTGTAGAGGTTCCTCCCAGTGGATGGGGTTGGACGAGTGGCTTGTCAAGGTTTCCTGGTTAGGGAAGCTTGCGTCGGTGTTCTGGTGGGTGGAGCTGGATCTCTTCTCTCTGGACTGCAAGGAAGTGTCCAGTAGTGAGTTTTGAGGTGTCTATGGGTTTGGTGTGACTTTTTCCCACCTGTATTTTTGTGCTCAGGGTTATGTTCCTGCTTTGTTGGAGAATTAATTTGGTATGTCTTGCTCTGAAACTTGTTGGCTCCTGCATGGAGCTTGGTTTCAGTATAGGTATGGAGGCTTTTGGATGAGCTCTTGTTGATTAATGTTCCCTGGAGTCAGGAGTTTTCTGGTGTCCTCAAGTTTTGGATTTAAGCCTCCTGCCTCTCGCTTTCAGTCTTATTATTATAGTAGCCTCAAGACTTCTCCATCCATACAGCACCGATGATAAAACATCTAGGTTAATGGTGAAAAGATTCTCCCCAGTGGGGGTTTGGGGGCACCCAGAGAGGTTCACAGAGTTACATGAAGAATAAGGAGGAGGGAGATAGAGGTGACTAGGAGGAGGAGAGGGGGAATGAAAAGGGGAGAGAGCAATCTAGCCAGTAATCAATTCCTTATTTGCTCTCCACAGTCTGGAACACTCAGAAAGGTTCACAGAGTTCCATAGAGAAGAGAAGAGGGAGGAAGGAGATAGAGGTGACCAGGAGGAGAGGAGGGGGAGTCAAAAGAAGAGAGACCAGTCTAGCCTGTGATCAGTTCACTAAGTGTTCTCGACAGCCTGGAACACCCAAAGAGATTAACAGAGTTAAGTACAGAAGTGAAGTGGGAGGCAGGAGATATTGGTGACCTGGGGGGGGGGAGGAAAGGAAAGTCAAAAGGGGAGAGAGTAATCAAGCCAGTAATCACACTCCTAAGTAAAAATGGGTACTGAAGATTGGATCCTTAAAGGGACAGAATTTATAACAAATACCAAAAAGCAAAAATTAACAACTAGAGTAGAGGTTAGACTCTCAAAAATACAATATTAAAAAAAAATGAAATCACAAAAGTTATAAAAGTATATATATGTGAAATTTGCTTTTAAAAATAGGGTCTTTTTTTTTGTTTGTTTCCAAAAGGTAAATAGTAAGTTTTTGCCTGGAAAATACCATGGACAGAGGAGCCTGGTGGGCTGCAGTCCATGGGGTCATGAAGAGTCAGACATGATTGAAGTGACTTAGCAGCAGCAGCAGCAGCAGCAGTAAGTTTTAAAAATGAAAATTAAAGGAGTAATACAGAACTTAAAAATAAAAAAAATTAAAAATTATAATAGTAAAATATATCTGGGAATTCCTCTGGTACTGTTGAGGGTGGTGTAGGGTCAGTTCAGTTTCAAATAGTTCCTGTTCCAGCTTATACTTCTTCTCAAGGTCTATAGGTCCCTTCCAGTGTTGCCAGTGCTAACTACAGGGTTTTAATCTGTTGCACCCATCTCTTCCAAAGCCGTTCTCTCTTCTTTGTTTATTTTGGCTCCCTCTGTTTGCAAGTCTCTTCAGTATCTAACTTCCGCCCTGACACAAGGAGGCAAAGGTAGTCATTAATTTAGGCTCACTTGTTCAATTGTGCTGTGGGGAGGGAGGAACACTGCAAACAAATATCACTGGAGTGTGTGGGGAGTGCTTGCAGTGTCTGGGCCACATTGGGTTTGCCCCAACTCACAGCGTGTGTGCTTTCCTGGTCTACACTGCTCAGGCTCCAGGTTGCTCTCCTGGGAACTGTCTAAGGTGGGCCCTGGGTTGCATGCACTTCCCAGGTCTAAGCCACTGAGGTTCAGGTTCTGGGTACTCTACAAAGGCACAGACTTGGTTGGGCCTGTGTTTTGTGCCCTTCCCAGGTCCGAGCAGCTCAGGCAACAGATGCTTGGTCAGTGCACTCTCTGCAGGTGCAGTGCATCTTATCACCTCCCTGGTCCAAGCCTCACAGTTTCCTGGGTGCATAGTGGGAGTGCCGCCTCAAGTGTGCCATATGTCTCTTCTGGGGAGCTGATCTCTGGCTGTGACCCTCCTGGCAGATGCCAACCATCCAGGATCCCAGGAAGATTTGGTTAGCAACTGGGAGCTTGTTTGCAGTTTGGTAGGGGTTGCCGTCTCTCAGCCAAGTTTGCCCTTTGCCTTTCGACTCTGGCTGTCGCCTGCCTGCCTCCCTGCCTCCAGTGAGGGATGGGCCGGTCTGCAGCTAGCTAGCCCTCCTCTGGTATTCACTCAGTCCTTTGTTCTGTGAGTGGTCCCAACCGTGCCTTAGATTAGAGCTTTTTGAGGGAAAGTTCTCTGTCTCTCTCTTTCCTTTCTTTTTCCTCTCTCTCTGGCTATCCCAAGGTTTGGGTTGCTCTCTCACGTTAGCTCACTCAGATTGTCCTTCAAGGCACTCAGGCCCAGTCCTTAAGCAATGCAGCCAGTGCCTGCCTGTTCAGCCCCCGCTTGCTGGTGGCAGATGCAAGCGTCTGTGTTACTTCTCTGCTGGCAGTTGCAGTTGGGTGGGTAATCTGTGGGGGTTATTTATTTATTCCCCCTCCCCCACCAGTTATGTTGCCCTCTGAGATTCCAAAACTCCCCACAAACCCACTGGTGAGAGAGTTTCCTGGTGTTTGGAAACTTCTCCTCTTTTACAACTCCCTCCCTGGACAGCTCTCCATCCCTAATTCTTTTGTCTATCTTTTTATCTTTTATGTTTTGTCCTACCTCCTTTGAAAGAAAATGGGCTGCCTTTATGGGTGCCTGGTGTGCTCCACCAGCATTCAGAAGTTATTTTGTGGTATTTTCTCAGCGTTCAAATGACCTTTCAATGAGTTTGTAGGGGAGAAAGTGGTCTCCCTGTCTTATTCCTCTGCCATCTTAGGTAAGTTGATGGTTTTATTTTCTGAGAAAGCTTCAGTTTTCAAGTAAATAGTTTTGGTGCAGGCTAACTTCACCATTTTGCTCATTGAGTATTACCCTATGATAGACAATCCTGAAGTTGTCATTTTCTAAGCTATGGCAATTTGTTTCAGTTGTAATTGTTTCAACTTGTAAAAAAAATTTTACTTTTCTTTAGAAGTTATCTATATAGGCTTATATATAAAAGTTATATATATATATGTATATAACATATGCATATATATATATATATAGAGAGAGAGAGAGAGAGAGAGACTTCCCAGGTGGTGCTACTGGTAAAGAACCTGCCTGCCAATGCAGGAGACATAAGAGACCTGAGTTTAATCCCTGGGTCAGGAAGAGCCCCTGGAGGAGGTCATGGAAACCCACTCCAGTATTCTTCCCTGGAGAATCCCATGGACAGAGGAGCCTAGCAGGCTACCTTCCATAGGGTCGCAAAGAGTTGAACACAACTGAGTGACTAAGCGCACTCCCACACATACACGTACACATATATGCAAGTTTTCATAACATTTTAAAAAACTAATGGTATTGCTGGAAATATGGAATAGATATAGTTCTCCTATTCTTCCCATTAAATAGAAATTTTAAAATCCTGAGATTGTATATAAAATAAACATAAGCCGACTTGAAAGTGGGCCAGTATAAGGCAGGCCAACTGAGAACACAGGACTCCATAAAACACAGTGATATAGTCCCTAGTTTTTTCTTTTTCTTTTTTTGTCTCATACATCCTATAGGAAGTAATATCAACCTGAAAACTAGAAACCTGGAAACATGAACAGGTACAGACAAGAAAATCCCCAAGAAAAGCCTTCTCTCTCTAGCCAAAAGTACATAAAAAGACACCCTGACAAGAAAGAGAGCTTTCAGATAATAATCACTCTACTCCAGTCAAAGACCTCAGAAAACAAAAAAGGCACACATCTGAAAGGAAAGAATAAACTGTTCCAGTTTGCAATGATGTGATAGTCTACATACATCATAATAAACTGATTGAACTAATGAACGTGTTCATCAAGATCTCAAGATATAAGATAAACACAAAAATCAACAGATTTCTATATACTAGTTATGAATACATAGGCACTAAAATTAAGAACCCAGTACTATTTACAGTTATTTTAGTAAATAAAAATACTTACATATAAATCCAAGAAAACATGTATATGGCCTATGTCCTAAACAATACAAGATCTATACAGGGAGATACAGAACATGCTTGTATTTTGAAAAATTCAATATAGCAAAGATGCCAATTCTCCCCCTACCTGATATGCAGGTTTTATGCAATTTCTAGTAACACTTCAGCAAAATTATTTTGCAGATAAAGACAACATTATTCTAAAAAAATATATGAAAAAGCAAAGAAACTAAAATTTCTAAAAGAATTTTGAAAACAAAGGTAAATTTGGATGAGTTACTCTCCACAGTTTCAAGATTTATTATATAGCTACATATATGAAGGTATGTAGTATCGATGACTAAACAATGATAAGGAATAGAGAATGAACTCATATAGATATGCCCAACTTATTTTTTTTATCAAAAGAAGGAAGATTACATTTTAAGAAATGATGCTACAGCAATATTATACAACTATAAGTTAAAAAAAAAGGAAACTCAACCTATTTCTCACATTTATAAAAATCCTAAAAATGGATCATAAAGTGAAATGTAAAATATAAAGCCATAAAGGTTTTAGGAAAATTTAAGAGCAAAATTGCAGCATCTAAAGCTAGTCAAGGAATTCCTTAACCTTGACATGAAAAGCATGAACCATGAAAGGAAAAGCAGATAAGTCAGACTTCATCAAAATTTATAACATTTTCTCTATGAAAGACTCTCTTAAAAAGTTCCCAGCTGGAAGAAACTGTAAGTGACATAGCTGATAAAGTACTAATATCTAGAAAATATAAAGAATTTTCAAAACTTGATATTAAAGAAGTATATCATCAAGATAGTAGAATAAGAAGCCCTGTAGCCATGTTCCCCTATAGAGTAATAGACTCAACAAGGATATGTGGACCAAGTTGCTTTGTGAAACCTCTGGAATCCATGTAAGAGGCTGCAGAACCTCAGGTGAGAACAAAGCCAAGAAAACCTCATCAAAGCATAGGAAAAGTTACTGCATTTTGCCCATTCTGGCTTCACCTCTTCCCCAGCAGTACAGTGCCATTCAGGGGAGAGCTCCCAACTCCCAGGTTTTCCCTTAGGAGAGAGAGAAGAGTAGAATGTGCATTCAACATTCTGGATTTTAGGGGACTGCCCAAGTAACTGGCTTTTATTTCATCTAACTTGAATGCTGCTGGAAATTGGTATGGTTTGGAATGCAGATTGGGGCCAATGAGAACAAAGTCAAGTCATACAGCTCTTTTTACCACCAGAGGGACCGCAATACTGTAGACAGGTACAAAAGGCAAGAGATTAGCTGAGACCAACCTCTTTAACTTGGAAATTGCACACACAAGGTAAGAAAAACCACATTCCCAGAAAAGGTTTGGGAGTCCCTCAGAATCTCTAGCCAGACTGATAGGTGAAGCTTTTCCCATGTACGGAGCCAGATTATGAAGAAGGGGAGAAGCAGTTGTTTTCTCAGATGCTCAAATCTCAACAGAGACCACAAAGCACATAAAGAAACAGAGAAACATGGCCCAATGAAAGAAACAAAATACTTTCTAGAAACCAACCCTGAGGAAACTGATTGATGAATTACCTAAGCAAAAATGTAAAATAAAAATTTTAAATATCTTCAATGAACTGAAAGAGAGCAAAGATAGACGATGAAGGAAATAAAAAAATGATCAAATAGCAAAATGAGATTATCAGCAAAGAGATAAAAACTATTTCTAAAAATTCAAGCGGATTAATTGGGAACTGAAAAATATAGTAACTAAACTGAAAAAATGCACTAGAGTTTCAACAGCAAACTTGATCAAGTGAAAGCATAAAAAAGAATCAGTTGTCTTGAAGACATGTCATTTAAAAATATTAAGTCAGAGGAGCACAATCAAGAAAAGAATGAAGCAAAGGAGATCCAAAAGAACTTATGTGACACCATTAACCAAAAGTTCATTGCATTTCCCCACCCTACTCTCCTCCCTCACAGGACAATGCAGAATAATGGGGAGAAAATTCCCAACTTCTGGCTTCTTTCTCAGTCAGTCAGTTCAGTCACTCAGTCATGTCTGACTCTTTGTGTCCCCATGAACTGCAGCATGCCAGGCCTCCCTGTCCATCACCAGCTCCCAGAGTCCACCCAAACCTGGTGATGCCGTCCAACCATCTCACCCTCTGTCGTTCCCTATCCTCCTGCCCTCAATCTTTCCCAGCATCCAGATCTTTTCAAATGAGTCAGCTCTTCACATCAGGTGACCAAAGTATTGAAGTTTCAGCTTCAACATCAGCCCTTCCAGTGAACACCCAGGACTGATCTCCTTTAGGATGGACTGGTTGGATCTCCTTGCAGTCCAAGGGACTCTCAAGAGTCTTCTCCAACACTACAGTTCAAAAACATCAATTCTTTGGTGCTCAGCTTTCTTTATAGTCCAATTCTCACATTCATACATGACTACTGGAAAAACCATAGCCTTGGCTAGACAGACCTTTGTTGACAAAGTAATGTCTCTGCTTTTTAATATGCTGTCTAAGTTGGTCATAACTTTCCTTCCAAGGAGCAAGCGTCTTTTAATTTCATGGCTGCAATCACCATCTGCAGTGATTTTGGAGCCCAGAAAAATAAAGTCACCACTGTTTCTACTGTTTCCCCATCTATTTGCCATGAAGTGATGGGAAGCTGGTACACATCAGTGTACATGCTTTCTGGGGTATGTTTTCTGTCTAACTTGATTGAGAGAGCTGAAAGGAACAGAGACATAATTTGAATGCCAGCTTGGGGGCTTCTGAAAACAAAGCCTAGCCCCAGAGCTTGTTACAATAATAGGGAGATTGCAATAACACAGATAGACACCAGGTGGAAGAGACTATGGGCTCATGAGAACAGCGCAAACATCTTCAACAGGGAATTTACTTACAAGCTCAGTAAAGACACATTCCAGAAAATGTTAAGGAGGCTTTCAAAATCTCTAGCCATGCTTATTTGTGAAGGTCTTCCTCTGTATGAAGCCAGGAGAAGGAAAAGTGGCTAGTTTTTCAAATTCCCAAACCTCAGCAAAAAGTTTTAAATTATAAAGAAACAGCAAAATATGGCCCAAACAAGTGAGCAAAATAGATCAGTTACCTAAGAATTGAAAATAATCATCTTAATGATGATAAATGAGCTGAAAGAAAGCACAGATAGACAGCTAAATGAAATTAAGGAAACAGCAGATGAATGAAATAAGAAAGAGACAGAAACTACAAAACATAACTAAATAATAATTTGGAAAAAATATAAAAAATAAAAGTTGATAGTTGACCAGTTTTTATGTAGATTAAGAAACAAGACAGGACTCACATAATTAATATAGATATGAGAGAAGGAACATTATAACTAGTGCCACAGAAATAAGAGGGATCATAAGAGACTATAATGAACAACTACATGCCAACTAGTTAGATAAGCAAGAAGAAATTAATATAAGTCTAAAAATGTAAAAAAAAAAAAAAAAAAAAAGATATTTACGACCAAGATAATCAAAATGGTGTGATCACTCACCTAGAGCCAGACATCCTGGAATGTGAAGTCAAGTGGGCCTTAGAAAGCATCACTAGGAACAAAGCTAGTGGAGGTGATGGAATTCCTGGAGATATTTCAAATGATGGTGGAGATACTTCAAATCCTGAAAGATGATGCTGTGAATGTGCTGCACTCAATATGCCAGCAAATTTGGAAAACTCAGCAGTGGCCGCAGGACTGGAAAGGGTCAGTTTTCATTTCAATCCCAAAGAAAGGCAATGCCAGAGAATGCTCAAACTACTGCACAATTGCACTCGTCTCACATTCTAGTAAAGTAATGCTTTACTAGGCTTCAGCAATACGTGAACTGTGAACTCCCTGATGTTCAAGCTGGTTTTAGAAAAGGCAGAGAAACCAGAGATCAAATGGCCAACATCTGCTGGATCATCAAAAAAGCAAGAGTTCCAGAAAAACATCTATTCCTGCTTTATTGACTATTCCAAAGCCTTTGACTGTGTGGATCACAATAAACTGTGGAAAAGTCTGAAGGAGATGGGAATACCAGACCACCTGACCTCTCTCTTGAGAAATCTGTATGCAGGTCAGGAAGCAACAGTTAGAACTGGACATGGACCAACAGACTGGTTCCAAATAGGAAAAGGAGTACGTCAAGGCTGTATATTGTCACCGTGCTTATTTCACTTATATGCAGAGTACATCATGAGAAATGCTGGGCTGGAGGAAGCACAAGCTGGAATCAAGATTGCCGGGAGAAATATCAGTAACCTCAGATATGCAGATGACACCACCCTTACGGCAGAAAGTGAAGAAGAACTAAAGAGCCTCTTGATGAAAGTGAAAGTGGAGAATGAAAAAGTTGGCTTAAAGCTCAACATTCAGAAAACAAAGATCATGGCATCCAGTCCAATGACTTCTTGGCAGATAGATGGGGAAACAGTGGAAACAGTGTCAGACTTTATTTTTCTGGGCTCTAGAATCACTGCAGATGGTGATTGCAGCAATGAAATTAAAAGACGCTTACTCCTTGGGAGAAAAGTTGTAACCCACCTAGATAGCATATTCAAAAGCAGAGACATTACTTTGACAACAAAGGTCCGTTTAGTCAAGGCTATGGTTTTTCCAGTGGTCATGTATGGACCCGAGAGTTGGACTGTGAAGAAGACTGAGCGCCGAAGAATTGATGCTTTTGAACTGTGGTGTTGGAGAAGACTCTTGAGGGTTCCTTGGACTGCAAGGAGATCCAACCAGTCCATTCTGAAGGAGATCAGCCCTGGGATTTCTTTGGAAGGAATGATGCTAAAGCTGAAACAACAGTACTTTGGCCACCTCATGCGAAGAGTTGACGCATTGGAAAAGACTTTCATGCTCGGAGGAATTGGGGCAGGAGGAGAAGGGGATGACCGAGAATGAGATGGCTGGATGGCATCACTGACTTGACGAACGTGAATCTGAGTGAACTCCAGGAGTTGGTGATGGATAGGGAGGCCTGGGGTGCTGCAATTCATGGGGTCGCAAAGAGTCAGACATGACTGAGCGACTGAAGTGAACTGAACTAAACTGAACAAAAAGATTCCTGGAACACCTACAAGTATTTGGAAACAAATTAAAATATTTTAAAATAAGCCTCAAGTAAAAAAATTACAAAGAGATCTTGGCCAGTATAATAGGTAAGGAAAAAGAAATAAAAAGCATCAAGATAGAAAAGAAAGAATACAGCTGTTTTGTGAATGGCATGACCATTAACATCCAGGTCCTAAAGCTATAGAAGCTATTGTCAGTCTTCTGGAACTAACATATGATTTTGATAAGGTTGTCAGATATCAGATCAATAGATATAAAAAAGTCTATAAAACTGGTAACTAACAACTGAAATCTGAAAAAAGATAATATCATTTTCAATAGCATAAACAAGTGAAATGCCTAAGAATAATTTGACAAAAGTGAAAGACCTGTCACATGAAAAATGATAAATCACTGATGAAAGACATGAAAATGACGTGAATAAATGGAGAGATTGTTGGGTCATTCTCAGCCTGTCAACAGTGACGCTATGGGCTAAAAATGCCTGAACATTAACCTGGGCCTGTATTACTGTGGCAGCCCCTACAGACATTTCCCTGACTTGATTTGGAGATGTGGCTGGACTGGCTGACATGGTTTTTGTTATAATTGTGGGATGCACCTCAGCCAAAACCATCAGGGAACTTTGTAAAAAACAAAATTGATTACTTACAGGTCCTGCAGAGTACATGGCATGCCCAGGTCCACAAAGCCAACTCCTGGGTAGAGAAATGAGGAAAACAGAGATCCCATGAACCTGGGGTTCTGTTTTTATTGGGGTCATAGATGGGGTTCCTAGAGTTTTGTAATTTTACTCTTTATTGCTGAATTTAGAAATAAGAACAAGAACTAAAGCGTGAGAAAGGAAAAGCAGGGTTACTCAAGCAGGGTTATGTAGGTCACCCAGGACTACAAAAGGAACTTCAGTGATGGTGTGGCGCAGCTTGGCTCTTTACCGAGTTTTGTAGGTGGCAATGTACTTATTCCAGATGAATTACTTTGAAATGGATTCTTTGGCAATCAAAAGCTTAATGTCAAGCACTTACACTACAGTCAGAAAGGTTAATTGCCAGGCACTCACACTATGGAGACATACATGTTCACAAGTCCTAAGTTTCAATATTGTTAACTTGTGGATTCACTCCAATAGTAACTACACACTCTGTGAGCTTGCTATAGAAATAACCATCTGATTTTAAAACCATGTGAAAATGGAAAAGGCATAAAATAACTGAAATAATTTTGAAAAAGAACAAAGCTAGAGAGTTAACATTACCAAATTCAATAACTTATTATAAAACAACAATAATCAAGAAAATGTAGTTTTATTTAAAAAAAAACATAGTAAAATAGATCAATAGAGACCAGAAACAGACTTAAACATATACTATTGTTTTTAGTCTTTAAGACGTATTCTACACTTTAAGGAGAAGGCAATGGCACCCCACTCCAGTACTCTTGCCTGGAAAATCCCATGGATGGAGGAGCCTGGAAGGCTGCAGTCCATGGGGTCGCTGAGGGTTGGACACGACTGAGTGACTTCACTTCACTTTTCACTTTCATGCATTGGAGAAGGAAATGGCAACCCACTCCAGTGTTCTTGCCTGGAGAATCCCAGGGACAAGGGAGCCTGGCTGGCCGCTGTCTATGGGGTCGCACAGAGTAGGACACGACTGAAACGACTTAGCAGCAGCAGCAGCAGCAGCAGCAGCTACTCTTTACAGCACCATAGGCTGTAGGGGCCCACCAGGCTCCTCCATCCATGAGATTTCCCAGACAAGAACACTAGAGTGGGTTGCCATTTCCTTTGTCAACACACATGTACAGGCAAGTTTTTCTTTTCTTTTTTTTTTTTTTTTTACTATGGTGCAAAAGTTATTCTGTGGTGAAAGGGTAGTCTTTTCCACAAATGTTGCTGAAAAAGTTTGGTATCTATACACAAAAATAAATAAACCAAACTAAATTAAACCAAACCAAACAAAAAGTCCACATTGGTCCATACTTTGCACCATATACAAAAAAATAGCCCCAATTGGATTGCATACCTAAATATAAAACTAAAATTATAAAGCTGATAGACAAAAACATAGGATAAATTTTTCAACACTGAGACAAAGATTTTTTAGATTTCACACTGCAAGCATGATACACACACACAAAATCTACAAATTGGACTTCATCAGAAGTAAAAGCTACTGTTCTTTAAAAGATAAGGTAATAAAAAGATGTTACAGACTTGTAAAAAATATTTGCAAACATATGGTTGTTAAAGGGCTTGCAACCAGAAATCATGAAGAACTCCCAAAGCACAATAAATAAATAAATAGTTAAATTTTTAAATGAGCAAACTATTTGAACAGACGCTTCATTAAAAAAGAAACATGAACAAATGTTCAGCATCATTAGCCATTAGGAAAATGCAAATGGAAACCTCAATGAGTATCTACTCCACACCTATTAGCATGGCTAAAATTTCAAAGACTGACCGTACCATATATTGGAAAAGATATAGAGGAATTGAACTTCTACTATACTGCTGATAAGAATGCAAAATTATACAGTTATTTTGGAAAACTACCTGGCATTTATCTTAAAAAGATAAATGTATCCTCCTAAGTGTTTACAAGAAACTAAACAAATCTCTATACAAATACTTAAACATGAATTTTCGCAGCAGCTGAATTTAACAGTCAAAAGGTGAATGGATAAACAAACAATGTAACAATGCCCTGAAATAAAAAAGGGATGGGCTAATGATAGTCCTACAACATGAATGCATATCAAAATAATTACAAACAGAGAAGAAAATTAAAAAAAAAAAACAACCATATTGCATGGTTCCATTTATATAAAATTCTAATAAACACAAAAGATACAGTGACTAATGTAGGTGGGTAGTTGCCTAGAGCTAGATGGGAGTTATAGCATGAAGACATTATAAAAAGTCAGCAGAAAACTATTGGGAATGAACTAATGGATATCTTCATCTTCTTGATTGTGCTGATGTTTTCACAGGAATATACATATATTAAAGCTCATCAAATTATACTGTTTAAATCCACACACTTTATTATATTTCAACTATACATCAGCATAGCTTTTTTAAAAAGAAAAATATTAGAAACTGCAATTTGTGTTGTCCTAACAGTGAAAATCCCCTTACCCAGCCACAATTCTCATGGGTAAATTAGAATTGTGAAATGAAACTTCCTGTTTCATGAACATGGGGTGCAATGAATCAGTCTGATTTCTACTATTTCTGAAAAAAGAGAATAAACATACCAAAAGTGGCAAAATATGTATCCTAAACTGACCTGGGATTTTACACAAGGGTTTTTTGTTGCAAATGTATTTTGTAAAGTGGACTTTTCTTAACTTTAATGCCTTTAACTTCAAGAGAAATTAGTGTCTCTTGAGTGTAGGAAGTTAATAAAAACATTGATTACAACAAATATATGAAATTAACATAATTAGACAAAAATTGCTTTTTTTGTAGATATAATATAGCACCAAATTGATCTTGCTAAATGTGAGTGCATTAAGTTTTTGTGTTTTTTTAAAGATTGATAATCAGTAGAGTATTTAATTTGGGGCTTTTAATGAAAAGAATGGATCTCTAAAAAACAGGGAGGGGAGAGATCATTTTATCAGATCTCCACTATCTGATTACTCTACCCTCATGGCATATTCCTAAAATCAATGGGGATAGGGGGTATAATGAATCAACAGTAGTTTTTATGGTTTATTCCTTCCATAAGTAGGGACCATTTTTCTATGCAAAAATAAAAAATAAGAGCAAAGGGCTGGCAATATTGTATTCAATTTTATGTGTTGACCAACTTTGAACTACTCCTCTGAGGTAAGTTTGACTGGCTGTAAATTGGTAAGAGATAGGAGATAAATCCAGGAGATAACAGCATGACCAAAAAAAAAAAAAGTTACAAGAAAGTAAATAAATGGATAAAAGTGGCTGTGAATAGGGAGAAAGGGTGAGAGCACTCTTGCCTGGTTAAAAAATGCATAAGAAAAATGTTTATTTATATTTTCTGCCCATTTTTTACTTGGGTTGTCTGTTTATTAATATTGAGCTGATTGAGCTGTTTGTATATTTTGGAGATTAATCCCTTGTCTGTCAATTCATTTGCAAATATTTTCTCCCACTTTGTGGATTGTCTTTTCATTTTGTTTATGGTTTCCTTTGCTGTGCAAAAGTTTTTAAGTTCAATTAGGTTCCATTCATTTATTTTTGTTTTTATTTCCATAAATCTAGGAGATGAATCCAAAAAGATCTTACTGAGATTTATGTCAGAGAGTGCTCTGTCTTTGTTTTTCTCCAAGAGTTTTGTAATATCCAGCCTCATATTTAGATCTTTAAACTATTTTGAGTTTATTTTTATGTAGTATTAGGGAATGTTCTAACTTCATTCTTTTACATGTAATTGTCCAGTTTTCCCAGCACCACTTATTGAAGGCATTCTGTCTTTCATCCATTGTATATTCTTGCCTCTTATGTTGTAGATTAGGTGATTACAGGTGTGTGGGTTTATTTCTGGACTTTCTATCCTGTCCCATTGATTTATATTTCTGTTTTCATGCCAGCATCATACAGTTTTGGTGACTATAGCTTTGTAGGGTAGTCTGAAGTCAGGGAGCCTAATTCCTCCAGCTCTAAAGAAGACATGCAGATGGCCAAAAGCAGATGAAGAGAAGCGCAACATCACTAATTATTAGAGAAAGCAAATAAAAACTACAATGAGGTAGTCCCTCACACTAATCAGGATGCACATCATCAAAAAGCCTACAAACAATAAATTCTGGAGAGGATGTGGAGAAAGGGAGCCCTTTTGCACTGTTGATGGCAATATAACCTGGTACAGCCGTTACAGAGAACAGTATGCATGTACGTGTGTTCAGTCAAGTCCAGCTCCTTGCAACCCCATGGACTGTAGCCCACCAGGCTCTTCTGCTCATAGAATTTCCTAAGGAAGAATACTGAGGTGAGCTGCCATTTACTACCCCACAGGATCTTCCAGACCTAGAGACTGAACTCGCATCTCTTGTGACTCCTCCATTGGCAAGCAGATTCTGTACCACTGTGCCACCTGGGAAGGCAAAAAAACAGTACAGAGGTTTCTTAAAAACTAAAAATAGAGATCTAGCAGTCCCATTTCTGGGCATATAGACAGAATGCCATAATTTGAAAAGATACGTACATGCATCTCAATGTTCATTGCAACACTATTTACATAATCAGGACATGGAAGTGACTTAAATGTCCGTCAACAGAAGCACAGATAAAGATACGTGGTACATATATACATTGGAACATTACTCAGTCATGAAAAAGAATTAAATAATGCCATTTGCAACAACATGGATGGACCTAGAGATTGTCATACTGAGCGAAGTAAGTCAGACAGAAAAAGACAAATGTTATAAGATGTTGCTTATGTGTGGACTCTAAAAAAAATTAGCACAAATGAAATTATTTACAGAATAAGAATGGAGTCACAGATTTAAGAAACAAACTTATGGCTGTCAGGGGGGAAAGGGGGAGGTATAAATTGGGAGATTGGGTCTGACATATACACACTGCTATGTATAAAATAGACAACTAATAAAGATCTACTCTATAGCACAGGGACTCTACTTAAAACTCTGTATAATGGGTTCCCAACCCCTAGGCCATGGACCAATAACCTGGTAGGAACTGGGCTGTACAGCAGGAGGTGGCAAGTGAAACTTCATCTGTATTTACAGCCACCTTCCCTTGCTCTCATTACTGCCTGAGCTCTGCCTCTTGTCAGATCAGTGATACCATTAGATTCTCATAAGAGTGCAAACCCTACTGTGCTGGAATCATCCTGAAACCATCCCCACGCCCTGTCTGTGTAAAAATAGTCTTCTATGAAACTGGTCCCTGGTCCCAAAAAGCTGGGGACTGCTGCTCTATCTATATGGGAAATTACCTATATGGAAAAGAATATTAAAAAGAGTGAATGTATGTATATATATAACTGATTTCACTTAGTTACACAGCAGAAACTAGAATGACGTTGTAAGTCAACTAAATACTTGAATTTAGAAAAGTGAATGGGATAACTAGAAACCAGGAAGGAATGGCTCCAGCCTAGGGTATCTGGAAGAGGTAGTCTGACTGGAGATGATTTGCAGTAGGAAATAATAAAAGGGTAGCAGCAGCAAGGAGAACATAATGGTTTGTGTTGTGATAAACAGGGCCCGGTGATATCTTGTAGGGACAGCAACATTTGACATCGCGGGTACCTGTCTATTCAATACAACACGTGCTATGTGAGTGTATGTGTGTGTGTGTTAGAAAAACTATTGAATCTTGAATATAGGCCTGCATGCCTTTTGACTAGACCAGATGTATCACCTATTAAGGAGTAAGGTGTGTGAACAGACAGCAAGGTGATGAGATAAAATGCCAGCAAAGAGGAAGCAGGCTGCAAGGGAATATGGAAAGTGGCTTTCTAACCCTTCAGACCCAGGAAGCACAAGAAGTGGGGCCAATAGTATTCTTAGGGACTTATCAATATTTTAAATATGTAATTTTTATTTCTTTGAAAATATGAAGACAGATGAAGATTTAACCTACAATATATTTATCTTTGGCTTCCCCAGTAGTTCAGTGGTAAAGAAACTGCCTGCAATGCAGGAGACACAAGAGATGCAAGTTTGATCCCTGGGTTGGGAAGATCCCCTGGAAGAGGGCATGGCAACCCACTCCAGTATTCTTGCCTGGAGAATCACATGAACAGAGGAGCCCCGTGGGCTACAGTCCATGGGATCGCAGAGTCAGACAGGACTGAAGTGACCTACCATGCATGCACATATTTGTCTTTATACTGATACAGTCACAAGTTTTTTTTTTTTTTTACTTTTTTTTTTAAATTTTAAAATCTTTAATTCTTAAATGCTTTTTATTTCTTTTTCAGGAAGGAGGACGTTTGCAATGGCAGCAGTTCTTCAGACCATAGGAGTCATAGCGCAGCCTTACTTGAAGGAGGTTACTGACATGGCTTTGTGTCTTATTAAATGTTAAGCCTATGCGGTGTCAGAGCGACCCTGGAGTTCATAACATGGACAGCACTGTAGACAGCAATGCAGCTTTCCTTGACTAGAAAAACAGCAGTGAGATGAGGAGTCAAAGTGATGTGTTTTGCTGTAGAGTCCCCCAGAGGTGCCTAAACACCCCTTCCCCAGAGCAAGTGCATCGCAAAGGGAGGTCAGGTAAGAATCTGCAGTCTTGCTCGAAGGCGACCTGCACTGCCTTTCTAATCAGGGCCTCTTCTTGCTAAAAACACATAGATGTTACCTTGACTACAGGTTAAAATTATTGAAAGGATCATCAGAGGATTTTTATTACCTATCCCCCGCTTACCTTTGTTTCCTATCTCCAGGGGAAAATAAAAAGATCAGAAGAGAATTCCGGTTAGACAGTAAAATGGAAATACTAATCAAAAAAAAAAAAAAAAAAATCACCAGGGACTGAGGAGGTAGACCCAAACACACAGAGAAAGAGCAGTGTCAGGATGCACAGTAAAAGGTAATTCCCATCAATATACACTATTTATCTAACCTTTGAAATATCACCACCATTATTGCATAATATCAGCATTCATATATAATATTCTGATAAAGGTCCTGGAGGCTCTGAAGGATTTTCATGTTAAAACATACTGTTTGTGTCACATCCAAGCTTTCTCTGCTTTTTCCTGATTTGACTGCCTCTCTTAACCTTTATTTTCACTGCAACTGGTAAGGATTGTGCCCCCACCTCATTTCAGATTTGGTGGGTTCATTCTGTTGTGAGAGTCTCAAGATGGGAAGGACTGGAACTAGGGTTTCTACAATGAGGAGTGTTAGTGGATTGCCAGTCATCAACTGTGGAGAAGGCAATGGCAACCCACTCCAGTACTCTTGCCTGGCAAATCCCATGGAGGGAGGAGCTGGTATGCTGCAGTCCATGGGGTTGCTAGGAGTCGGACACGACTGAGTGACTTCACTTTCACTTTTCACCTTCATGCATTGGAGAAGGAAATGGCAATCCACTCCAGTGTTCTCGCCTGGAGAATCCCAGGGATGGGGGAGCCTGGTGGGCTGCCATCTCTGGGGTCGCACAGAGTCGGACGCGACTGAAGCGACTTAGCAACAGCAGCAGCAGCAGCAGTCATCAACTGAGCATGAGGGTAGAAGCGTTGGCCTTTGCAGAAAAAGTAAATGATGTGGGGGGAAAAAAAAGCTAAGTGTGATGGAATGAAACCCACTCCACTTCAGTGATGCCGATGAAAATCCCCAAAGAGATGATTAAAGCCACTTCCGGTGTCTGTCCACCCTCACAACAGATAGAAGAGATGGAGCAATGTGAGGAAGAACAACACTGCCACCTTCAGGTGGCTGCATGCCTCTGCAAGGGCACAGGTTGATCTACAGGTTGTATTTGTTTAGTCGCTCAGTTGGTGTCCAACTCTTTGTGATCCCATGGTCAGTAGCCTGCCCAGCTCCACTGTCCATGGAATTGTCCAAGCAAGAATACTGGAGTGGGTTGCCATTTCCCTCTCCAATAAGCCATATGCTATGGGTATTTATGATATTTTAAAGGCATAGACATGATGAGCTCTGTATCTTCATTACTTGTATATTGTGTTACCTGCTCTTTTTTTCTAGTAATGTGTACCATTTTAAAATAGATTTCAGTCTCAGAATGCTTTCTTTTTTACCCTTTTTTTTTTTCCCCCATCCTTGAAAGGGGAAGAACTCTCTTGAGGTCTGTAGTGAAGTTCTTTCCAAAGGCTTCATGAATCCTTTGATCTCATTTCAGTTCCTTTCTCAGATACAGCTGAGGCTAGTCACGGGGCACAGTGTTCCTTGCTGAGGACGGGGCACCCCACAGACTTGGGCTGAGGGAGGGCTCCGGGCTTCACTCACCCTCTCCTTGGTGAAGCTGGGTTAATGTCCCCATTAGAGACATTCTGAGGTTTTGGAGCTGACGTGCTTGAAAGGGGGTGTATATAAAAACATATAGATCTTAAATCCTTCTTCACTATACTTCTACAACAGATTTCAAGAAGATTCCAAATTTTTATCTGAATCTGCTGAGACAACCAGTAGGGGTGATATCCCCTTCTGTTTGCATGAAGGTTTTGACAAAAGGGAGTCAGGGAAAAGAACATTTAAGTCAATACTTGACAACTATCTCCCATTTCTTATGTGCATAAGGTTTCCTACTTTAAATACCTCATTTACAAATTATGCCTCAAAATTTACCATAAAAATATTCCATCCATACTGCTTTGTTTACCAATAACATAAAGATACAACTTTTGCTCAATTTGTTAGGAAATCAAAATGAAATAATTGGCAATTAAATAAGTTTCTTAGTAACATTAACATATTATCTCTATAGTGGACAATTTGGAAGAATAGTAGAAGATAAACCAAAATTATAGAACAATTTGTATAGTTTACATAAGATTTGATAAAAGCAATAGTGAGATCCTCACCCCAATTATATCTGTGCTTCAGTATCTACATCTGTGTAAAGAGGAGAGCTTCTGAGAGCTCTGTGGTATGATATAAAGGATAGTTTCTTCATTTCTGTAAAGAGTGAAAACTCCTACATCTAATTCCAATAACCTTTTGCACAATCAATAATTCTTTTCTGTTAGGATTTCTAGCAGTTCTCATTGCCTATTACACTTTTGAATTTGTAAAGCATTCATTTACAAACTGTGCATTTAAATTATTTGGAAGGTGACAATAAATGCTAGATCTGAATGTGTGCCAGTTGCAATAAAGAAAAAGGAATAGTAAATGAAGGAGAATGTTGAGTTAGACATAAAAGTATTTTGATAAAATGATCAAGGCAGGCATACTGAAATATGAGGAAATAGGAAAACTTGGCACTAGCATTTTTAGAAGAAGGTGTAATTCTGAGCCAGACAGAAAACCATAGCTATTTCCTGTTCCCTCTGGGTCATTTAAATATTTTAAACTGTTGTGAAGGCACAGGGGAACTTGGCCTACGGGTAGATTTGCATTGCCCATCACAGATTATCAAAATGTAGTATTTTACTGATGTTGCAACTTTAATATATCAAATATCATCTGTATTCATGATGAGTCTATTAATGAATATAGTTCATCACTAGATACCAGCTTCTTCACTGCTTAAATTTTTGCCTCTCTTTTTTCTTCCCTGATTTTACAGGGTGGTATGGCATCCACGTATGTGCACAAATAGAAGAAGACGCTCATGGGAAGGCTCTGAAGGAACCTGTGATAGCTATGCTGTTCTTGTTGTTCTTCAGTCTCACCGTTGTGTCCGACTCTTTGTGACCCCATGGACTGCAGCATGCCAGGCCTCCCTGCCTTTCACCATCCCTCAGAGTTTGCCCAAGTTCATGTCCATTGAATTGGTGATCCCATCCAGTCATCTAATCCTCTGATGCCCTCTTCTCCTTTGACCCTCAATCTTTGCCAACATCAGGGACTTTTCCAATGAGTCAGCTGTTCCCATCCAGTGACCAAAATACTAGAGTCTCAACTTCATTATCTGTCCTTCCATGAGTATTTAGGGTTGATTTCCCTTAAGATTGACTGGTTTGATCTCCTTGCTGTCCAAGGAACTCTCAGGCATCTTCTCCAGTACCACATCAATTCTTTAGCTCTCTGCCTTCTAAAGGGGTGGCCTGGTATGCTGCAGTTCATGGAGTTGCAAAGAGCTGGACACGACTGAGTGACTATCATTCACTCACCCTTTGGAGATGGCCAATAATTAAAATGTTATCCATTATCAGCTAGCAAGTCAATATAAAGATAATTCTCACTGTGTAGCTTTGCCTGCAGTACAGTTGTATCGCTTGCCAGCGGTTTTAAGGGAAAACAAAAAAGTATTGAAAAAGAAGCAAAAACATGGCTGGCCTATATGGAAAAATATATAAATATAATTCAAACTGCTTGCCGTTCTTCTTATCCTCCCCTTGAATTCTACTGTTTTTTTTTTCATCAGTATTGTTAGATGAAACCAACCCCTGGGAAATATAGCTATTTCTCACCATGTCTCTATGTGTCTGTGGTTATATGTGTATTTTATTTTGTGTCTTTTTGATGGTTCAGTTTTTGCTAAGATCATCCCAAGAAACCATAACCAGCATTTCCTCTTTTTTGAATCAATATCTTGGTCAGTTATATAGTGAGAATTTCCCCAGAGATTCAGCAAATGCCATTCAACTCAAATTTATTTGCATATCTATTTTATTAACATAAAGTACCAGGAACATAATCATGATAACTCAAATCTGAAGCATGTTTGTCTACTAGTGATGAGGTTGGAATGAGGCCATGAGACATTTATACTGTCGGAGGGTTGGCCTTGTGTCGGGTGAAAAGGGTTGGCTGTAAGAGCCAGGGCCATGCTGGAATGCAGGAAACTCTAAGAACCTTAGTCCTGGTGTCTGGTGAGATGTGCAAGCACTGGCCGATGTCATGGATAGATCAGAGGACCAGGTTAAGAAATGAACAAAGTCAGGAATCAGGAGGCATTCAAAAGCTGTTATTAGAGCAGAGAAATGGTTGCACAGATGGTAAAGAATCTGTCTGCAGTGCAGGAGACCCAGGTTTGATCCCTGGGTTGGGAAAGTCTCCTGGAGAAAGAAATGGCTACCCACTCCAGTATTCTTGCCTGAAGAATTCCATGGACAGAGGAGCCTTGCGGGCTACAGTCCATAGGGTTGCAAATGACTGAGCAACTAACACATTCAGGGAAACAGAGCCTACATTTTAGGAGGCTGAAGACTCAGTGGAAAAGACACATATACAGGGAAACCCTAAAGGTGAGGTCTTAACATGCGCAGCAGGAGTTCAACCCCTTCTCTCCTGGATAACCTGCATACTCAATGGCTTTTGGTGTCCTGTTGGCCAGGGGAGACTGAAGGTAGAGGGATGCTCACTGAGGCATGCTCGCTGAGGGATGCTCATCAGAGAATTGATCCGGTCCCAGGGGGATGACCCACAAACAGGACGGCAGGCCTTCCAAGTGCGCTCCCATCTGAAAAGAACCACCACTGCAGAGTGTCTCAAAGTGACAGCTATCGCTGGCATTAGAATCCACTAAGAAACTCATTACAATGCAAATTCCTGGGATTCCGTTCTGGATCTGCCACATTAGATCTAGCTGTTTTTCTGGGTGTGTAAGAGAGATGAATTTCTTTTTTTTTTTTTTTTTAATTTTATTTGACCCAATACTGTATTTTGCTTAACTCAATATATCAAAAAAATTCAATACTATCATTTCAACATGTAATCAATATTAAAATTATTGAGACATCATTTTCAGTTGTTTGCACTGTCTTCAAAATATGACGTGTAATTTAAATTCACGCCATATGGAAACTTGGACTAAGCGAATTTCAGGTATTCAACAGCCAATATCAGATGATGCAGGTCTAGAATTACAACTTTTTTAGAAGGCTAGATTTCCAAGTTCTGTTCTTCTGTAAAATATCTAATTTGAACTCAACAAAATGAGATACCTTCTCTTGATGTCTACAGTATTTTCTATTCATTGTAGAAAACTTGGAAATATAGAAAATTACAGAGAAGAAAATAAAGCTTCCCAGTATTACAACATTCCAGACATTTTTCCCTAAGCATAACTAAAAATGTACAGATTTTAAAAATTAAAAGCATTCTGTTAGTACTATTTCATAGTATTCTGATTTGGAAACTTAGTCCTCTCCTGAAGGCTGTCTCATGTATGTTTGGTTCCTAAGTAGGTTTTTATATCGAGTGAAGTAAGCCAGAAAGAAAAACACCAATACAGTATACTAACACATATATATGGAATTTAGGAAGATGGCAATGACGACCCTGTACGCAAGACAGGGAAAGAGACACAGATGTGTATAATGGACTTTTGGACTCACAGGGAGAGGGAGAGGGTGGGATGATTTGGGAGAATGACATTCTAACATGTATACTATCATGTAAGAATTGAATTGCCAGTCTATGTCTGATGCAGGATACAGCATGCTTGGAGCTGGTGCATGGGGATGACCCAGAGAGATGTTATGGGTAGGGAGGTGGGAGGGGGGTTCATGTTTGGGAACGCATGTAAGAATTAAAGATTTTAAAATTTAAAAAAAAATAAAAAATAAAATAAAACATTTTAAATCTTAGAGAGATGAATTTCTGCCGCACTTAAGCTTGCAAACCAGCCAAAGTCAAGTAAGTGCTACCCTTAGTTTTATGTTCAATTTAGTGTTTGACCTTGTGCTACAGTTGCCTCAGCAATCAGAGAAGGATATCTATTTATATCCTGTCTCTTGGTTAAAATAACAAGAAATTTCTTTTTAAATTTGGAAGTCTTATCCAGAGATTGGGCTTCCCAGGTGGCTCAGTGAGTAAAGAATCTGCCTGCAATGCAGGAGACACAGGAGACGTGGGTTTGATCCCTGGATGAGGAAGATCCTCTGGAGGAGGGCGTGGCAACCACTCCACTATTCTTGCCAGGAGCATCCCATGGACAGAGGAGCCTGGCAGGCTACAGTCCACATTGCCGCAGAGAGTGGGACACAGTTAAAGTGACTGAGCACACACGTATCCAGAGATTTTGATTAATTTCCATTGGATGAAGGTGAGCATTCCTCTGGCCTCTGGCTGTCATCAACATCCATATTCTTATATAGGTGCGGCAGAAATTCTTCTCAAGTGGGGCAGAAATGCATCTTATTCATGTAAGAACATGTATAGGTGACATATTGAAACATGTCTCCCTAGGGTGTTGTGTTAATTTCCTTAATCACCATAATAAATTACTATTATACAGAATATATTCTGTGCAGCGTGGGGCAGTCCAAGTGGCTCAGTGGTAAAGAATATGTCTGCCAATACAAGAGACATGGGTTTGATCCCTGGATAGGGAAGACCCTCTAGAGGAGGAAATGGCAACCCGCTCCAAGATTCTTGCCAGGAAAATCCCTTGGACAGAGGAGCCTGGCAGGTTAGAGTCAGACATGACTTAGCAACGGAGCACACAGGCATGAATGCATATTCTGTACAGGATAAATACACTGAGCAAAATGCGTTTCTCCAGGAATATCTGCCAAAGAGCGCAGAGCACGTGTATTACACATTGCAAGGCAGGGCACGTTCATCAGTGGAAAGTACGTTTTGAACAGGACAGTACAATAAAGCTTCCTTCTGACAAAGGCTGTCAGGGAGGCTCCACATGGGAGATGTTCTGGGTCCTACGCAGTGTTCAAAGAGCACAAAGGGTATTCCACCAATTGTGTGCGTATGTAGCAGGAAGGGGGACCCCTTCCAGGACCCGAAACTGTGCTCTTATCTAATACTCAGAAAT